>NC_068365.1:0-250000 GCF_020536995.1 Dreissena polymorpha
TGTCTGTCACTCTGTCTGTCTGGCTGTATGTCTGTTTGTCAGTTTGTTAGTATGTCTGTCCGTCTGTTCGTCTATCTGTCTGTCTGTCTGTCTGTCTGTCTTTCTGTCTGTATGTCCGTCCGTCCGTCTGTATGTTCTTCCTCCGTCCATCCGTCCGTCCCTTCTTCCGTCTGTTCGTGCGTCCGTCCATCCGTCCTTCAGTCCGTCTATCAGTATGTATTTCTGTTTAAAGCCGTGTTCTCAACTAACTTTGAAGCTCCGCACACTCAGTTGGATAAATGCAGAAACGAATTAATTATAGTATATTGCTGCTTAAATATTCAAAATATTCAAAATCGAGTGCAACACACATTCTGAGCATTAAAACATATAGTTTTGGGCAAAATTAAAAGTATGTTTTGTACGACGTTTTAATTTAAAATCCGATAAGTCAAAACAGTACCATGATATAATCTATATTGTATATATTTCATCTATTCAATATATTTGAATGTATCGCGGTATACCGATATACCGGTTTATTGTTGCAACCCTAATATGAACACCTAACAACTTGTGATGAACGTACACAGGAATTGAATGGAGACTTATTACGTTAAATCGTTACACAATCGATATCAAAATTATATATATATATATATATATATATATATATATATATTATATATATATATATATATATATATATATATATATATATATATATATATATATATGGTTGAGAAAAAATATTAAACACCAACGAATGAATCTTTCTAAAACACTGGATCCAAAAACGGATGCAAGAACAGAAAGCAGTAATAATAGATTGGAGAAATATGCTGTTCAAACAGTGCTAATTAAATATTTTATACATATGCCCTAGCGCTTTCGACTTTTCGTCTTCATCAGGGGCTTGTCAACACAGATATGGTTGTACATGCAATATTGGACATGACAGCGGAAAGTTCTAAAAATAGATAATTCAAAATTGATTGATCGTAACTCACCGATAAAAACGTGCACTCGCCTAGAGCCGTGTCCGTATTGTTACAGGCTAATTGAATGTTCGTAGTGGTTTACAATAGACTGGCTCCAGACTCATTTTAGCAATGAATCACGCAGAAAACATTTGACATCTGCCAAAACACAACCCTCTTAAGTATGATGTATGTGTTTTGAAGACTCCATTATATGTCATTTTTGTTTATTCCATATGGAGCAAGGGTGTTCAGTCGCCTTATCCAATATGTCTCCCGTGACTTGCGTTGCTCGTCAGACCACTGTGTATTTGCTTCTATACAATTCAGAATGATATTGTCAAACGAGTGGCCCGATTCGCTAAAATGTGCGGCAACGGGAGACCTATTGAATTTGCGAGTTTTCCAGTCGGACCTATGCAGATGCATGCGTATGTTCAATGCCATTTTTGTTTCGCCAAAATATTGCTTGTTACATATACTGCACGTCATCAGGTATACGGCATTTGCAGTTTTGCAGTTGTGTATACCTTTAATGGATGAATTGGCAAACCAGATGTTGCTTGAATGTATTTATTTGCGCATCAGTTTGCATGTTCGTATATATATACATACAGAGAGAGAGAGAGAGAGAGTCGAGAGAGATGAGAGAGAGAGAAGCTAGAGCGAGAGAGAGAGAGATAAAGAGGATAGCGACGCGATATAGCGATGCGCTCTCGTCTAGCTCTACGCTCTACCGCTCTCATCGTCTCTTCGCTCCTCTCTCTTCTCTCTCTCTCTTCTCTCCTCTCTGATCTCGTTCCTCTCTCTCTCTCTCGCTCTCTCTTCTCTCTCTCTCTCTCTCTCGTCTCATTCTCCTCTCTGCTCTCTCTCTTCTCTCTCTCCTCTCCTCTCTCTCTCTCTCTCTCTCCCCTCTTACTCTCCTCCTCTTCTCTAGCTCTCCTCCGCTCTCGCTCTCCCTCTCCTCTATCTCTACTCTCTCCCTCTTCTCTCACCTACTTTCGTCTTTCGTTTTACGACATCAGGACCGGTTCCATAAAGTGCAGTCAACAGCGGGTAGCATACAATTTCTTCCACTGTTGGACTGGAGGCAGTGCGATGTCTGTGTACAATTAAATGTCATACATAAAGAAGTTATATAAAGCGCTGTCTATAAAACATGTTTAATCTTTTATGTTTAATCATTAAAATGGTTATTGACATTCAACAGTTTAACACGTAATACATACACACAAAGATCACAATATTCACGTATGTTCGCAATGCTTTTGAACTCGATTATGTCAATGTATTATCCATATCCACCTACCAATCATTCTTTTAATGTATTTTTAAAAATAAATTTGATGTATCTATTAACAATATTAATTTATATGGCATTGAATATAAACGACAAGTCTTACCAAGACACGCCTGCTTAATTAGAAAATTTTGATTGGAACAACGATTTATATATTAATTTAATGTAAGCAATTGCAGTGTGCTTTGATGGTATTTATTTTTTATGCACCCGGATCGAATGATCGGGGGTATATTGTTTTTGGCCTGTCTGTCTGACTGTCTGTCTGTCAGTCTGTCTGTCTGTCATTGTATGTGTCTGTCATTGTATGTGTTACGAAACTTTAAACTTGGTCATAACTTTTGCAATATTGATGATAGCAACTTGATATTTGGCATGCATGTGTATCTCGTAGAGCTGCAAATTGTGAGTGGTGAAAGGTCAAGGTCAATGCCAACCTTCAAGGTCAAAGGTAAAAAAAATGATTTCAAAGCGGCGCATTAGGGGGCATTGTGTTTCTGACAAACACATCTCTTGTTTTTTTTCAGTGCAACATTCTATAATCTGCGTGGAATATTACATACATACGCAGCATATTACATACATATATTCAAAACATTTCATATAGTACCATGCATTTAGTAATTGCACTTTTTATGACGGGATTAGCAATTACATTTTCAATAAATAATAGTCACATTTTCTTGCTCTTTTTATAACTGCCGATTAACAGGGACTATTGAAATATCGATTCGACAAACATAATAATCCATATGTTGAAAATTATGTTTGCATAATGAATTAAACTGAACTTCGAGAATTAAAAGCTAATACAAAATATTTTTAACTGCATTTTACTTTGAATCTTCAAAATGCTCATTCAATGTTATTTCAACATGTTATATTACTTACATTTACAGAGTGTGGCGGGATCCTGACAGATCCATTTGGCGTCATCACGAGCCCCAACTATCCAAAGGATAACGAAAACTACATTGATTGTACCTGGTTTATCAACGCACCAGAGGGCAGACGGATCAATGTGCATACTTGACATGTAATCAGTGTCCAATCAATCAGCAACATTTATACTTTTTAATTAATGTGTGTATGGTATTGTATAAAGAAATTTGATAATATTGTCATTACATTTGACATTAAAGAAAAATTAAATATGATTCATTGTACAGTGTTATATGTTCAAGTATTAAGTAAAATATGTTATTCAAGCTACAATATGTTTTATAGGTACAGAGTTTTACCACAATAAATTCCTGCTTAATTACGTGTCTTTGGTGATTTCAGTCGAACTTTACCGATTTTTGATTTGAGAGCTGCGATTACTGCGAATGTGACTACTTGGAGCTTTTCAACGAACCTAACGCCTCCTTGCCGTCAAACGGCACGTTCTGCGGGACAGCTCCACCTATGGGATTCCAGTCGCAGTCGAACTATGTCCGTATTGTATTATTCACAAACAACCACACTACTCGTAAGGGTTCAGACTGAATTACACATTCTCCACACAAGGTAGGAATCATTTGAAGAATGCTCCCTTTTGCGTGTCGATTTAAAAGAACTTTCATTATGTTCTAAATCAAAATATGACCTTCTTCAGATCTTAAAAACCAGAGCACTTTCTTATATTACCATTATTTTGCTTATATTTATTAATTGAACTATATAAGCACATATCCATTACATCGCTCTTTGCGAGATCTACATCCATTTCGCCGCGGCACTTGATTTTCCGGTAATGTTGCCTCGACGCTTGAACATTTTATAAGCCCTTGCTAGCTCTGATCCGAATGTTGTCTGCAATTTGCCAACGACAAATCCAAACAAACACGCGCTTATCATCTGTGTTTGCATAGGGAGCTTTGATAAGACGGGAGACATTTTACGGGAGGCGGAAAACTACAACGGGCGAGGCATGGTCAGGGGTGATAACCCCAAAAAAGGGTTAGGGTAAGGGTTAGGGTTAGGGGTCGGGTTAGGGTTAGGGTTGGGTTTAGGCTAACCCAAACCCTAACCCGACCCCTAACACTAACCCTTCCCCTAACCCTAACCCTCTAACCCCCCCTTGCGCAATACCATACCATGCCTCGCCCGTTGTCGTTTTCCGCCTCCCACATTTTACGGGTTGTTTATAGGGGTCAATGATTGTGTTTGTCCCCTAATAATGGTCGATAGTGATCGAATATCATCGGTACACGTGATGTATGAGCAATTAAAGGTGTGATCAATTTGTTTTGTTTTTTAATTGTAATTGCTTACGACTTTTTCAGCAGTGTTACAGAACTGAATAACCACTGTTGTTTGTTACGGTACACAGGTGGTTAGCGTGTGGTTATGATATTAATTAGTGAAATTATCATTTTGATTGATAAATAATCATATTATAACGAAAAATCAACTTTTCTGAAAAAAATCACTATCAAATATTATATATATATATATATATATATATATATATATATATATATATATATATATATATATATATATATATATATATATATATATATATATATATATATATAACCAGGTATCCAACTCAAAATCATCCGAAAACGGGATGCATCACTTTGAACAGCCATAACTTCATCCATTGTGCAGATATTTTCACGATCTCGGCATTATCCAACGCAGAAATGAATTTCCTTTCTGGAAATGTACATGTCTTGCAATATTTTTACAAATGCTGGGTCAACTTTTAGGAAATAACACGATACACAACTCGCGTGAACTACTAAACATCGATCAGACAGTATAAATGAATGACAACTTCACGGAGTCAAGGGCATTTTCCGTGCAAAGTTCACGGATCTCGACACCATAATTCAATTAAACGTATGAAAAAACATTCTTACCGTACTTGCCGCTGCAATATGCATCAAAACTAACTGTCCAGCGCCGTTTGAAACCTTTGTTTACATACATTTCAACTAACCGAACTTTAAAACACACGAGTGATTTAATTGGTCCATTGCGAAAGTGTGCCTTTACAACTGAAGATTTCATTCATTAATTCTGTCTGATCGGTGTCAAATAGGTTACGCGAGTTGTGTATCGTGTTATTATATATACATGTCTAGAAAGGAAATTCATTTCTGCGTTGAATAAGACCAAGACCGTGAAAATCGCTGCACAATTGATGAAGTTATGGCTTTTCAAAGTGATACACCCCGTTTTCGGATGATTTTGAGTTGGATACCTTGTTATATATATATTTGATAGTGAAATTTCTTTTTCAGAAAAGTTGATTGTTCGTTATAATATGATTATTTATCATTCAAAATGATGTTTTCATTAATTAATATCATAGCCACACGCTAACCACTTGTGTTACGGTAGTGCGTAATTGAGGAACAGAACAGAACATGGGTTTTATTATGACTTGCAAAATGTGCATCGTCAATATAACAAAACAGCATGATAAAGAAGATTCATGTCAAGTTAATCATATAATATCAGTAAAACACGGTTAACATCATCATAAATTGTATATGCATAAGCATAGTTTGGCCATCTCCATCACGTATTTACCTAACTTTTTGTTGTTGCATCAAGTGTTATATCCATATGTTAAAACTTTTTCAAACACGTTGTTTGTCCAAAAAAGTATTTCCAAAAAATTGTTATTCCGTTTTTGAAATCCGAAACGCATTTCCGATTTGTGTTAATGCAATGTTAACAAATTCTGTTTAAACATTTTCATTACTCGTGAATGTCTGGTAAATATGTTGTCCTGATTAAAAGCAGGTAAAAGTTATGCACCATGTCCTCGTATCGTGCTGACGAAAATCACAGGCTTTATTACTCGATTACTAAATCAAATATTGAAAGTTGGATGGATCTGTGACAGCAACAGCAGAAACAACAGCGAAAATACGTTCTACTATAATAACTACTTAAACAGCATCAAGAAAAACAGCAACATAAACGTGTACTATTGTTCGCTAGTTTAAACATATATGTTTAATATGTGAACGCTCCCACAGTAGGGATCGAACCCTAGCTCTCTCGGTCGCTAGGCGGACAACATATCAAATACGCCACCTCAACCTGTTATACAACTACTATTGTTATGAGTACTACTACTTTTACTATTGCTAATATTACTACTTTCATCAATATTTAATTCGATTTTATGATATGAACTCACATGGTTTAGAAATTTTTTATTATTGACTCATCAATTACGTTTTAAGTTCATGATTTTCATAGCCGATGAAGATAAAGAGCATCCGTCGACATTTATATGGATTGCAACGACGTTGGGATTTTGTCTGCTAATAGTTAGCTTCACAATCACTGCTTGTTTGTGTATCCGAAGGAAGAAAAGCAAGAACATAAATCAATGTACTGTATGCTAAGTTCTGATATTTTGTCAACATTTTTGTGAACTTAATACGCCATTTTATTGTTTCCAATTTGAATCGCGATTCTAAAATATTTTGATAGCAACATTTTTATTTAAATGAACACTCAGAATAATAATAATAAAATTAATATAACTTAGTAAAGCTATTTTAATGTGAAATACAGAGAAGAGGGCCGAAAAAGCCGTTCAAATGTAAGTACATACATTTCAAACACATTACTTTATGTACCGATTAGGAGATTTAAAAATATAATAACTGAAGTGTGAATATGAAAAGGTAAAATTTGTATTGAGATTTCCGTTATCGATAATATTTTATAGTTGCAATATATATTGATAACGGCGTTATTTAATGTTTAGGATTGAACTAAAACCATCAGATATTCCACTAGGTGAGTTCTTGATATAATTCCAATACCAGTCATATTAAGAACACAGTAAGCCATACGTCATTTATAACATTATATATACTTCAACTAATTTTGTGCAAATGGGCGTTTACGCAATCGGTTCGCTTAATAAACCGTTCACATAATTGTATTCACACTAATATTGAAACACACATTTGTTAACTCCAATTATATGTTTAACCCTTAACACTCATTAATTGACAACTGTGATATATTTTATTGCAGAATTGATAGACAGCAACAGTGGAAATTATGATGTCTTGCCCAACGACAATAATGAAGACAACAGCAGTAATTATGATGTCTTGCCCAACGACAATAATGACGACAACACTGATCATTATGATGTATTGCCCGACGACGTCCATGACGACTCTATCGTTCCGTATGCAGTCGTCCCTTTGGGCAATACAGCGCGTGAGGCGACAACAATGTACACTTCTCGCCAGGTTTGTTGTACGATTTAAATTGATGCTTCTAGTTGACGCAGATATATTTAATGTTCCTCTTACATTAAATTGTATTATTTTATCATACATTTTTTTATCTGGTAATTGTCTAAAATAACTTAAGATACAACAAAGGTATTCCTGATCTTGTTTGGATTGCCAAACGTATATGTTAACTAATACAATTTCACGCCAACTAATTGGAAGCCTAATTAGGTATATAAATAAATAATCATAGTAGCCGATGAATTAACAATGGTTTGACGGACAACGCTTATAAACATGCAAACATACAATTGTAAAAGTTATTGACTTTACACTGCTCATTGTGCGATAGGCATTCCTAAAAAACATCTTAACCCAAATGGTTTCCATTTTCCGGTCCAAGGCAGTCCAAAGCAGTGCATAAATTGTTATCATTTTAGGCTTTAGACTTTTTGTTTTGTTTTCTTACTGCCTTGTTGAAATTGGTAGCTTGCCTTAGACTGGCGTATGATCGAAAGGCTCTCTTTTCTAGTAATGTCTTAAGGGTTTCATTTTTTTTTAATTAAGCCAGAGATAACAGATGATTATCTGCACACTGGTTTGCGAGAATCCAGCTACATGATCCCAGCATCATCGTATGTATTGGGCCGAATAGGTGACAGCGAAACTTCAGTTCAGACAAATTCTGCAGTGGCCGGAGTACTAGACAATGCCGCTACATCGGAGACAAAGTACAAGGCGTCCGAAGAACTGATAAATGTCACTAAAGAAATAACAACTAACGCAAGCGCCAACAAACTGTTTGATACGGTAAAAGTGAGGACAACTTTGAAGCGGAGACAAATTACATCGGCGACAAACAGGAGAAAACTGATGATAGTGGCGAAACAAATTACACAGACTTTGAGGTTTTGGAGAATGAAACTGAAGCGGAGATAAACAAAGAATCCGGAATCAATGAGTACGTTTTCGTATTAAAGTAGGGAAAACATAAAGATTTTTTTCCGAATAGGAATGTTTTCATATGGTTTTAACCTATGCAGTCAATTGTTAAATTCCTCAAAGCAAATTTACATGTTTGTGTTGCAAATATAAATATTTACCCCCATGTCGTAATAAATGACATATAAATAAACCTCATGATTTCAGAAATTCTTAGATATAGTTGACATGCACATAATAACGACGTATTGTTGTTTATAAACGTAACGTCAATTGTCATTTATGGTGTTCGTTCTTTGATTTATTGGTGTTTTGTTTTCTTTATTTTGGGGATATTGCTGTGTGTTGTTGTTTTTTAAACAAAGATTGAATATTTTGAGAATATTGTACGATAAAAGAATACTAGGTATAAATGTCGAATACAGATTCGTTTATTTCCTCGGCACGTATGCATCTACCAATAACCCAGGCTTATTGCTCAGTTTTTTTGCAAGCATCGATAAATAAACTTATGTGGACTGGTTTCCTTAAACGAGTTGAGGAACATTGTTACGGGCTTTTAAATAACCTCTTTTTCGAATCCTCACGTCGTGTTTAATACACTATGAAGGGAGTTGACGATCACTGGTTAAACTCGTAAATGGCATGCTCTTCAACAAATGAACAAACAATGCTCTTTCAAAGAAAATTGATGAACCCCGACAGTTAATAAAGAAAGTTAATTCATTTGATAATGCAGTTGAAGATTTTGATAAACAGTATCATGCTATTTGCCGATATCAAAAAACAAAAAGAACCCTATGAAAACCCAAAATGTGATCTTACGAATATTAAAGAAGCACAACACATCAGATTTGTGATGTTCATATTTCAAAGTTAATAATATGTTGAAAATATTAAAGTATTTTGAACACAACAATTTCAAAATGCAATGGTATTCTTTCTAATTTAAACTATATTTAGCCATGTTCATTTTCGAGGTTAAACTGGAATGTTAAACTGTAAGGTTAGGAAATATAATATTTTCCTAACTTTCGTTTAAAGTTTAATTCTGATGAAAAGATGGCTTTCTGACTGTTATGTTGTGTAATGAAATACTTGAAGCTCAATTATGTTGACATCTTTACTTCTTAGGTAAAAGATGAATTGTTTACTGTTATGTAATGACTATAAGTATACTATTGATATTGTAGTGTATTATATTATAAAAAAGATATGTTTAAATGTTTTGACTTTGACGTATATTCAACAGTAACCTGTTACTAATTATAATCGCTAATTAACGGTGTGTGATTATTTGTTAAACTACACGAGGCCTCTTTTATGAATGTATATATCCAATATATGTTTTTACCAATAATACAAAATTATAAATACTGTATATAACCTAGCGCAGTAGCACTGTACAATTTACGCAGTGTACATAGTTTTTGCAATGTGTATGTCCCGACGGGAGGGAAATAGTTTCCGCACTGTTTCCGTGTCTTAAACAGTCAGTTAGTTTCGGTTTCCGCTCTCTACCTCAATAAGTTTTATACGATCATAATATGCACTAAGAGCTTTTTACTATTTAATTCTGAAAATAATGATCTTTTTATACTTATCTTTTGTACAGAGCATATCTCGAAAACTAAAGAGGTATCAATTTGAAACAAAATACAGAGGCAGATCTTTAGGGGATGTTAAATGCACAGTGAATGCTGCTTTCCTAATTTTACTGTTACTGTCCGTTGTTTACTTTTCTCCCCTATTTGTAGAGTTATTGCTTTATAGTAATTTTTACTAAACATTGGTCCATAATTACTAAAAAAGTCGCGTAGTGTAATTTATATAGCGGGAAGATGTAATGATATAGAGCGGGGGCTTTCGTTTATTTCTGACCTATTTCTTGTCTCATTCTGTTGCTTTAAACATATTTTATTTCCAAATAATGCCAGTGTACAAATATATACATTGGTCCATACATACATAATGGAAAAACGGTTAGACCTGAAGTTCTTCAAAATTATCGGGGGTCTTTCCCTTGCAATAGTTTTAACATATTGTAATGGTGACAGACTTACATAAAATATTAATCATGTCATTTACACAGTAATATAAATACTAAAACAACTAAATAATTATGATTTTATGGAAAATATACATATATTGTATACAATAAAGGATATAAATAATGATAGTAATAAGATAGTAATAAATCCTGTCCAGCAAAATGTAAAAAGGAAGAGTAAGCTAAGAAATGAATCGCTTGGTTGTAATAATATATTTTGTAACTTCGTTAAAAATGATGGCGTCGTTTTCATTATTTAGTGAAGACTTTTCATAAAGTTAAACGAGCGAAGCAATTGTATCTGGAACATTGTTTTCCCTGAATTATCCTGATTAAAATAAGTTTTGCCAAATGTGTGTGAGAATATGACACATTTTTTGCTGCATTTTATATCGTTCAAATCCCCATTTGCAGTATCAAGCTTATTATTTGTATGAATTGTTGTTGGTTTCAAAAACATTTCAAACTTCTTTTCCAACTATCTTGTAAAAACAAGAAGCATGAATATTTTACTTCGTAAATTTGCTGAATGTGTTTTTGCGCAAATATATTCTAAAAATTAAAAACAAAGACATTAGTTAACATAACTATGACTTGAACGATTAACCTGTGACTCTTTTAATGAAAACACGATTCCAATACGAACTAATTAATGTCGCAAGAAAAATGCGTAAATGACATATATTTAAATTGGTAATTTTTGCGCAATTATACTTTTACATTTCTGTTTATTTTCATCAATATGCTTAGTTTAAACATATTTTATTTCAAGAACAATCATATTATATACAAAGTATGCATACGTAGTTACAATTGATTTACATGTTCTGAAAATGGATAAGAACGAAAGACCAAGTCTTGTATAGTTCTTCTCCGTACATATTGTTTGCAGGATTGTAACTTTACGATTCAGTGGGTGGTTATAATGTTTAGTAAACATACAATAAGACCTTTTAAACAAAAGAAGGAAACTTGTTATATAGAAGGAAAAATAAAAATAAAGGAAACATTTTGTAATACATTTATAAGAAGCGAAACAAGACATTAGGATCGGGATCGGACGAAGGAAGCTAATCAAACGTACCGATATAGTGTGGAACACAGATGTTTGAACAAATGCTTTTTGTTAGTTTTGATTGTATTTTAATTTGATGTTTTTGATGTTTTTGATGTGACAGATAACTAGGTATCAAAGCGTTTACTTTGCTTAATATACTCATGAACTGCATCAAAAATACGAGTGTTTTTCTCAAAGTCAATACTTTCATCTCCATACAATAATGTGTTAAGAGATGTAGGTGCCAAAGGGGCAATGGTATTGATTAGAGCTTCACGTTGTTGCCTGAAACGGTCGCATTCTAGAAAATAATGATATACGGTTACGATAGATCCACAACTGCATAGGGGTGACTGAACAATATTGCACATATAAAGGTCTTGATTTAATGAACTACAACGAGTTCTGAGTCAAGTATGGAGCATTTGTTGGCGTCTTTCACCATAGTAGTACAGTGAATTAGATTTAACAGTATCGCTAGAAAGGAGCATTTTAAACGAGTGAAGAGAATCAGCATTACGTGTTTCTAGTGGGAGATTGTTCCGTTCTGTTATTGCAGAGGCTACAAACGAGTTTTGAGTATGAGGTAGTGCGAGCTGTCACATTTCTAATGTTTGCTCCATTACGTAATGGATACGAGCTATTGCTTTGGACTGTGGCAGGAACTAAAGACATAATGTACGCTGGTGAAAGGTTTTTAGTAATTTTGTACATGAGTATAAGTTTATGATTTCGGCGCCTTTCATTTAGTTTCTCCCACCCTACTTCTTTATATAGCTCGTTTATGGACACAAGTTTGGTACAGCTGGATACAATTCGCGCAGCTTCAGTTTGAATTTTTTCTAAATCGTCTTTTTCAAATTGGCAGCAATTATCAAAAACAACATCTGAATATTCAAGTATGGGTCTTATAAATGAGCAGTATATGACTTCTAACGCTTTCCTGTCAAGAGTATGTTTAAGTCGACGCATAATATTTATACGAGTCCATGCTTTGTCCTTTATATGTGCAATATGTTCGTGCCATGAGCAGTCATTAGTCAAGTGGAGTCCTAAGTGTTTATGAACACAAACTTCAGGGATAGTTACGTTTTGCATTGTAAGAGGTGGGTGAATTGGCTTGTTTAGTTTTCGAGACATGATGAGGGATTCTGATTTGGACGGATTAAATGTTACTAGCCATTGTTGTGCCCACGTATTTATTCGGTCAATATCAGCTTGCATTAAGGTTGCTGTTTGATCAGGAGAATTGACAATCATATACAGGTTTGTGTCGTCTGCAAAGAGATTAACACATGAGTGGATATTCGACACAATGTCATTTATGTATATTAAAAACATAAGCGGTCCAAGAATAGATCCTTGTGGGACACCGGCAGATATATTTGCGAATCTTGATTCAACCCCTGGAAGAACCACTTTCTGTTTTCTGTCAGACATATAGTTTGATATCCATTTTAACAAGTCCCCTCGTATGCCAGCGCAGTGAAGTTTGTGTAGAAGTCCCTTGTGCCAAACCTTGTCGAAAGCCTTACTTATATCAAAGAAGACAACTCTAACTTCGAGGCCATTGTCCAGGGCTTTACAAAATTTGTCATAGATGTAAGTTAATTGATTTACGGCAGAGTCCCCTGGGATGAAACCAGACTGGGATTGGGTGAAGAAAAATTTTCCATGTAAAAAGTTGAAAATGTGCTTGTAGAGTATCCTCTCAAAAACCTTTTCAAGAGTATTTAACAGAGATATAGGTCGATAGTTAGAAAGCAAAGATGGATCACCTTTTTTAAATACTGCACATACATTTCCTTTTTTCCAAATTTCTGGCATTTCACATTTGGTCAGACTAGCATTGAGAAGATCACAAATCGGGGTTTTCAATTGTTCCATACGTTCGCGTAAAATTCGATTGTCAATTCCATCAGGACCTGAGGCTTTCCCCAATTTCGAATTCTTAAAGGCGTCTAATACTTCATTTGGCGTTATAGTAATATAGTTTAATGTATGTACACACGGGTTATTACTTGATGGAAGTTCATGATTATTATCGTTAATATGTGATTGAGATGCAAAGTATTCATTAAGCATATTGGCCTTATCTGTTTCATCACTGATAAGATCGTTTGTTCTATCGTCACGTAGTGATAATATTGTTTTATGTTCTTGGGGAGAAATAAAATTTCGCAATAGTTTCCACCAATCTTTTGACTTGACATTAGATGATTTTAATTTGTTGCTAAAGTTTTCAAAATATTGTGTTTTGGCATCTCGGACGAGATTAACAACTTGATTACGAACAGTTCGAAAGTGTTCCCAATGAGTACAGGAGTTAGAAATTTTGGCTTTGTGATACAACCGTTTTCTTTTACGTATTGTTGACTTAATCACATGATTCATCCACGGGGCATCACCTGTTCTAATACAAACAATTTTATTCGGAATAGACTTTATAGCAGCATCATATATAGCGTGCGTGACATTTTGTGTATATATATTAATATCCTCATCTACTAGCTGTTCCCATTGTATGCCTGCGATTAATGTTCGCAATTTATCATAGTTACCTTGGTCATAACGCCATATATGTCTATTAAATGTTTTGCGCACTGGTTTATTGTGTTTAACTATACCAAAAACTGGACAGTGAAAACGTATGTTTTGGTTAAGAAACGGTTCGCCAGTACCAGATAAAATGATTGAAACGGGATTACTAACGAATATGAGGTCGATGACAGATGCTGAATGTTCTGTGAAATGCGTTGTGTCATTAATGATCTGTTTTATATTGTTTTGGGAACATAGTCCGTCAATTTTTCGCCTTGAAAGTAACGCGTTTGCATTTAAATTAAAATCACCAGTATTAATGATATCGTGTATGCCAGTGTCAGCCGCTAATCCAAAAGAAGTTTCTATTAAGTTCATGTATGACGTATCGGAGTTTGGTGGGCGGTAGACTACTTCAAATAATATTTGTTTTTTATTGCATAATTTTATTTCAATCCATATACATTCAAGTCCGTTTGGTTCAAGATCATGTCTACGTGTGTATGTTAGTGTTTCATGTAAATATATTGCTACCCCACCGTGCGGATCAAGCGGTCTATCCTTTCGGATCGGTGAGTGATAACCATGGAAACAGATATCACTCGAAGGCGTCGCACTACTGAGCCATGTTTCGGAAAACGCTATGACATCAAATGAATTCAAACTTGAGTAAAGAAGATCAGTTTTGTTTGCAATACTTTGTACGTTATAGTGGACAAATGAAAACATGTTTCGAGCGGAATTAACAAGACTACTCTCAGAAGAGCTCGAACTTGAGTAAGAAGTATTGCGTGTTTCTGACAATGTTGGGCCAGGGTTAGGATGTATGTCTCCGGCTCGTGATAAGATTATTTGTAAAAAGAGACCACATGACATCACGAAAAATATGCGAATCAATTTAGATGACAGCCTCTTATTGGTTTCCGAGTTAGTGCTTTTCACATACGAAAATGAATGATGTTTGATTAATGTAGCTTGGTTATTAGTCGATGTAATATTGTACTTCACCGATATTAACGATAAGATATCTACAAAAATACAAAGGACGAAACACACGTGTAACAACAAAGGGAATGCAGTTCGTATTCTATAACATGACATGACAACGTTTATTGGATAATAGTTATGTTTTTTCATTATGTAATTGAGCTAATGAGGATAAGAAAGGACTGAAACGTTGTCAAATTTACGGTTATAGTGCATGAGTATATTTTTACATGATAGCTGAGGTCACCTAGGTATCTGTCACATATGAAATTTTGGGTAGGGTTTAGGATAAAGCAAAAAATAGAGAGAGAGAGTTCAGAAGATACACATTATAGTGTGTATATGGAAGCTAGGCATCGCCGAGCCAGGGATATGGTTTTAGAAAGAATTCGTGCAAGAATATGCATCTAAAGGATGTACAACTGTATATGTTAGGAAATAGATCTTAACAGAAATGCAGTATACAATGAAAAATATAAGTAAGCATGCATCATTTTTCAATGATTAGAAGAACATATGTTCAAAAAAAGGAAAGGACATGGTTAGGACTATTTATGTTAATACACAGATCTTAACAAAATGCAGTATACAATGCAAAATATAAGTAAGCATACATCGTTTTTCAATGATGAACAGCAAATATTTTCAAATAAGAGAATTGACACAGTTTTACACCTACGCCAAATTAAGGGGTCAATTTATGGTAATGAAATGCTGGAAAACTATAATTTCCACAGCATAATGGGACTTGTAGTTAAAAATACACCTAGACTATGTGTAAATTCAGTACAGCTATCAGTTAACATAGTCATAGTCATCTTAAGAGAGCATATATGTCGCACAAAAAAAAAAGTTTTACAAAATGATACAGATATAATTAGCATACAATATTTGCTAATACGCAACATTATGCTTCATTCGTACTTTAATTAAACTAACATAATATGTTTGTAAAAATTGGCGTAAATTTCGTAAGGTATCAGGAAATTAACAGGTAACTGTCAAAGCTAACATGCTACATGGACCTTTTACCTTTGCAAGGAATACATCGTATGTTCAGATACCAATGCCCTTGTCACATACTAATCAGGCATGTATTCCAAATACAATTTGTCTATTTAAGTGATGTTGTTTGTTAACATGTGTTTGTTTTTCTACCATTTCTAAGCATTGTATATTGCTGTTGCCATCGTATTCTTACTTTCTAATCCTTGATAACTATATCTGATTCAGTCTTACATTAAACAGCTGTGTTGTTCTTTTAAAGTATGTATATTAAAGTAATTAAAATGAGTAAATTCACCCTGTTTATTAGTGATCTTATTTACTTAAACAGGCAAATTTCGATTGTATTAAAAACAATCGTTCAAGAAGCTGATTTTCTGACTTAAGATATTTCGCGCGATCTCTGATCGATTTTATTAAATTTCACTGTGAAGTAAGGCAAATATTATTCATCTAGACATTGCTCTTTTCTAGATTTATTTCGTGTTTATCATAACCGATTAGGAACATTAACAACTTATATCCTGTTGCGTTAAGCTATTTAATTTTCCAGAATTTGATTCGTAATTACCAACTCATTATTCGACCATTATTAAGAAAATAGTATCTTAATTTAAGTAAAGATTATTTACATGACTTTGAAAACTGTTATTAAAGGCGTGTTCTTTTTTAACAGTAAATGCTCTTAGTTACAATTGTTATGTATCCATATCAATATTGTCACTGCAGAAATGTATACTTGTTAAAATACAACATATATAAAGGCATGTATCTTTGTATTGTATATTTGCCAAATGTTAAGCTTGTAATGCTCAAACTAAATAAATATTCTGTTCTGTATTGTTCTTAATCATATTAAACGGTTCTAAATAATATATTGTCGCAAGCACACCATGGCCAATAATTATATTAATAATTGCACTGTTTTAGGGAAAGCAAACGATAACCGTTATGTTTTTGTATTATACCAAGTGAATAAAATACTTGTGAACATTTTCAAAGTTAAATAATCGATATCCAAAGGATTGTTATAAACGTTTTACATCCTTAGATGATGCAGGTAGTATGTTTGGAAACAAACATTTAACATTTATTCTTTGCCTTTATGTTAAGACTTCCTTAGATCACACACAACATTAAAAAGGTTGATCTTTTTGTATCAAGCATCAACACATAACTTACGCGGCGCTATTATAAATTTATATAATTGTATTAAATACTTCAAGATTTTACAATATATGTAAATGCCAAAAGTGCATACAATTGAATGACAAAAATTCAGCTGTTCAATAAATAACTTTGTCTTTATTGTCTAGAAAGATATGATTCATCGATAATAGACTTTGAATATCATGTATTTTATTATTGGCCCAAACATTTGCAAGTACGAATGCAGTTTCTATAAAGCTGGTCTAAATGAAAAGCAGCCATCTCACATTTGTATTTATTAAGGGCAGACGCAAAAGAATAACGTATCCGAAAAATCCTTTATATCAGTAAATTGTTAAATGCATACAATGCCAATATATATCTTTATGAATAAATAACTGATTTCTTGATTTTATGCGCATACATGTATATTCATGGTACACATGCAATGTTATGTGGGTCGTATGCCTTAATTAACAAATAAAATTATGGTGTGCTCTGTTCTGTTTATCTGCGCTGCTTGCCGGGGGAGTTAAGTACCAAAAACAGAACCAACGGATTAAAGTATACAACATTTTGTCCTTGGTGATACCAAGAATGAATTGAACTCAAACTCTGGACATGTAGACCATTTTGAGTACGAAAACATGATAAGGAATGAGAGAATAAGTGGATATAATTATTGTCTGTTGTTAAAAAAATTGTTAACGGTGGGTAATGGAGTCTGAAACAAGTGCGCATACTTCCTGTCTGTATCTTTGAATAAACTTTTTAATGTTTCATGCTTGAACATTTTGTGTTTGTAAACTACATGTTGGAACTAATATGTTATCTTTAGATACAATTTATTTTCACATGCACAATGTTATTGCTGTCACTGCAAGAGTTGAAATAAGAATCCATATGTATTAATTATATTCTATAACAAACACAATAGT
This sequence comes from Dreissena polymorpha, assembly GCF_020536995.1. Lineage (NCBI taxonomy): Eukaryota > Metazoa > Mollusca > Bivalvia > Myida > Dreissenidae > Dreissena > Dreissena polymorpha. Next base: position 18,139 of record NC_068365.1, read on the forward strand.
ATAATTAGTTTATTTGCCGAAATTACTTATTCACGGAGACATACATTTATGAAGTTCTTTTCGCAAATTTAGAAAACAACTTACTAACTAAACCATATTTATCAAGCAGTATATGTACCGAGCTAAGTCTTGATGTCCCCACTTCACGAATTGAGTTGACATACAGATTTCCCTCTTCCGTTAGTGTGCTTCTTAAAAAAATGAAAGAATCTTGATAATGTTATCCAACCCTCATTTTTCCCTTAATAATATGAAGCTATTTAGTGAAAAGCTTTACTCAGCCATTTACCTCGGAAAGAAACTATAGTCAAGGCTTGTTCAACGCTTTCGAAATTTTATTATTTCGTCGAAACATTTGATCGCAAGTAAAAGAATCTCCACAACACACCTATGGCAGTTACTCTTTGAAAGTTTGTGCATTGTCAAAATAAAAACAAAACTATGAAACTTTATATTTAATATTCGTTTAAGCCCTATCGTTGATGTTATTTCGACTCTTGACTGCAACTTTGCACCAGCTGCTGAAGATTTAGTTGATTTGATTGAAGCAATATTTATCATTGTTTCCAATTAGCTGACAAAGATATATTGATAAGTCCAAACCATGATCTGTATTTACCATCTAATTGTTATACTGATACAAAAGAAAATGCTTAGCATTAAGGAAACAAAAACGTCAAAAAAGTGTATTGCGACTGTGGTTCTGTATCGACGCTTTTATTTAAAATGACTTATGTTTTCAGTACAACTAATTGGATTTAAAATAATAGCCTTAATATAAAAGCGAACTTATGCAAACATAGTTTTAATTGTCCCCTACCGGTTTCACCGGATCGGACTTATGATTTGGGCTATGTGCGTTTTTCTGTCTGTGAGTCTGTGAGTCTGTCACACTTTTTTGGATCCTGCGATAACTTAAAAAGGTCTTGATATTTTTTCATAAAACTTGAAATATGGATAGATGGCAATATGGGCATTATGCACGTCATTTCATTTTGTTCCTACGTCAAATATTGTGGTTGCTATGGCAACAAATATAAAAATAATTTAAAAAACATTCTGACAATGGTGGAGCCGGTATTTGATGACTATATACTTTTAAACATTTAAATAAATGTGTTTAAATTTTCCTCTTTTTGTTTATAAGGATACGAAGAAAATCGGACTCTACTCAATTCAATTAAATGTTTTTCATGATCTTTACATGTCAAATAAGTTTCAAAAACAAATTGTGTGATATATATAGTATGATATTTAAGCTGAAGTAAACTGATATTGACGGAAAGTGTGAATGCTCGTCAGTGAGAATAATTGTACATTAGGTATTTGAGATAACAACTGATGAAAATTAGGAGAATGATAGAACTCATTGCTCATGCTCAATATATACATTTTAAAATGGACCATGTTTAAGTAGCTAATTCATATTCAGCAATGGATATTGATACTTTTAATTGTTTGGAGGTATTTGCAAACATAAATTGAATCATTTCAGTATGGTACTTTTAAATTTAGGTTACTTTCAATTGAATTAGCATTAATTGGCCTTTTATTGAATGTTTTACTTCTATCTAAAATTCCAATTTTGATTGTATTATAGTTACACGCAATACACTACGGAGACTTTATGAATCGTAATACTAATGTTGGTGGTATCATACTTACACGCAATATACTATGGGGACTTCTTGAATCGTAATACATGCTTCTTGTATTCGTGTTGAAAGTGTCTGAGTGCACCACTTGTTAAAATCGTATCCTATATCTCCAAACAGTAAACACAGCAACAGTTATTGTCAAATATTTAGTTTAATGCATTTTGTTCGAGGTTTTAATGATTAGGTCACGACGTCTGCTATATTATTTAAATTCTGACAGACTTGTGTTCATACTAAATAATTGAAAAAAGAGAAATAAATGCCGCTTTTACAATTGACTTGAAACAAGAAATTACCAAATACAGTAGAATCTTGTTCAGAGTGCTTTATAATGATTACCAAAGGAAATGAAAAACATTAAATTTAATTGAGTAGAGTCCGATTTTCTTCTTATCCTTATAAACAAAAAGAGGAAGATTTAAACACATTTATTGAAATGTTTAAAAGTTTATTGTCATCACATTAAACGCGTATGATGTTTATAATACACGATAGTTAATCCTTTTTTGCCTACGTTATATCATTAATTGCATATGATCAATTAAAAACAAAACATTGATAGAAATGGTATAAATGGTATAAATCTTCCACATTAGATATACAAGTACATAATATGCTTTTTCGTGAAAAAGTACTTAGTCTGCTTAAAGGCCAGAGGTTTTCTCATCTGATCGTTAAAATCATGTAATAAAGTGATTTTGAAAAGGACCTTTTGGGTAGTATTGAACATATTTACAGTTTAAAAAATTTGTTTTAATGAAACTACAAAACAACTGCAAACGGCTGCAGAGTACAATTTAAACTTATATTAATCGTAAAATATAAATCTTCGTCTTTGTTGAGAAACTGCGCGATATTTGGTCTCTAAGATACGTTTTCCTGCTTAGAGTCATCGAACCTCTTGCATGATCTTGGACAGTTTTTATCGGAGCTGCTAACACATGCGTTGCAATTAGAATAAAAACTATGTTTGCATTAGTTCGCTTTTATATTAAGGCTATTATTACAAATCCAATTAGTTGTACTGAAAACATAAGTCATTTTAAATAAAAGCGTCGATACAGAACCACAGTCGCAAGGAATATTTATTACGCGCACGTTGCGTTTTTGTTTGCTTAATTCTAAGTATGTTCTTTAGTGTCAGTATAAACATTAGATGGTAAATACAGATCATGGTTTGAAATTATCAATATATCTTCGTCAGCTTATGAAACAATGATAAATATTTCTTGAATCAAATCAATTAAATCTTCAGCAGCTGGTGCAAAGTTGCAGTCAATAGTCGAAATAACATCAACAATAGTGCTTAAACGACTAATAAATATGACGTTTCATAGTTTTGTTTTCATTTTGTCTATGAACAAACTTTCAAAGAGTAACTGTGATAGGTGTGTTGTGGTGTTTCTTTTACTTGCGATCAAAGGTTTCGACAAAAATAAAAAATTTCGAAAGCATTGAACAAGCAGTTAATGTAGATTTTTTCCGAGCTAAATAGCCGAGTAAAGCTTTTCTCTAAATAGCATCATATAATTGAGGGAAAAATGAGGGTTGGATAACATTATTAAGATTCTTTCATTTTTTTAAGAAGCACACTAACGGAAAAGGGAAATCTGTATGTCCCCTCCAGTCATGAAGTGGGGACATCAAGACTTAGCTCGGTACATATACTGCTTGATAAATACGGTTTAGTAAGTAAGTTGTTTTTTAAGATTTGCGAAAATAACTTCAGAAAGGTATGTCTCCATGAATAACTAATTTCGGTAAATAAACAAATTATACTATTTTGTTTGTTATAGAATATAATTAAAATCGATTCTTATTTTAATTTTTGCAGTGACAGCAATAACATTGTGCATGTGATAATAAACAGTATCCAAAGATAACATATTAGTTCCAACATTTAGTTTACAAACACAAAATGTTGTTGCAGGAAATATTAAAAAGTGTATTCAAAGATATAGACACGAAGTATGCTCAATTGTTTCAGACTCCATTACCCACCGTTATCAACAGACAATAATTATATCCACTCATCTGCTATTCCTAATCATGTTTTCGTACTCAAACTGATCTACATGTCGGAGTTTGAGTTCAATATATTCTTGGTATCACTAAGGACAAGATGTTGTATACTTTCATCAGTTAGTTCTGTTTTTGGTACTTAATTCCCACTACAGGCAGGACAGACAATAAACGGAACAGAGCACACCATACTTTTATTTGTGAATAAAGGCATTCGACCCACATAACATTGCATGTGTACCATGAATATATATGTAAACGCATAAAATTAAGAAATCAGTTATTTATTCATAAAGATATATATTGACATTGTATGCATATAACAATCCACTGATACAAAGGATTTTTCTGATACGTTATTCTTTTGCGTCTGCCCTTAAAGGGACTGTCAACCACGACGACGAAGAAAAGAAAAGTTTTAAAATACCGTGTTTTTTACAATTATTAGTTTATATTGATTAAAATATCACGACTGGTATATTACATTACTTGAAAATAGTTGTTAAGTTTTCATATTTTCAGTATATTCGGTAATAAATTTTACTTGGTATGTCTACCAGGTAACTACCAGTTAACTATAAATAACGCCAGTAGATTGATCATCATCGTCACGAGGTAAACCCGAGAATGCATATTGTGCATGCGTAGTGAATTGTATATATTAGGGCTGCAACGAATCCAAAAAATTAGTTCGGATCCGAATCCGAATCCAAATATGGTTTCTTGCTGTTTTTCGGATCCGGATCCCTCAGATAAGAGAAAATTAGAATTTTCTGTAAACATTAAAGAAATCAATGTTTTAGATGTATTATTTGACTAAAAATATTAAACATTTATTAACGAAAAACATAACAAATTTCTTGTTTAACATTGTAGCAATTTAAAAATAAAACAAAACCTTAACATTTATTCACTTAATAGTTTGCACGTAAACATACACTTTTCACTGTTCACACAGTTTGATGTTTGTTTTCACAAAATTAAGATATCAACATTATCCCGGTCCTAGCTAAAGGAACTTCAGCGTACAGTTTATATAGTATTGACATACCTGCACGCTGAAGCGAACCCCGTATCGAAAGTCAACCAGAGTCGTAACATAATTATGTCACGCTATAAATCAAAGAAAGCTCATTTTCTTGGATACATTTCTACATATATTGGTGAATGAATATAAATTACTGCATCGGGGAATATTTTAAGGTTCAAATGTTTCAAATGCATCTTACAGTGGATGAAAATAACTACCATCAGTCTGAAATTCACAATTTTGACGCCATTGTCGCTTTGTCACGTGACGAGTTTTCATTTGGATACTTTCGGATTGACCTTGACATTTTTTGCTGAAATTGTAAACATTATTTCCATTTTCTGAAATCTATTATTTTTGATTAACAACTTACGTCTGGTGGATTATAAGACTGATTTCAGTGTGAATCAGGTAGTTTTAAATATTTACTTTGAGTTTGTATTTACACTACCATTTGTTTACAAAACAAGCCAGAATAATCTAAAATACCGAGAAATGTCATTCTGAATTTGAAAACACTTGAGCACATGGTATGTTACTAAAAATAGAAATAACGTCATATGACCGTGAACTTTCGGGAGATTCGCATTTCAAGAAAGTCTGTCACATCACTGTTTTTCTCGATATGTAAGAGCAGAATAGATAAATTTAAAATGTTTAAGATAGTATTTTGTGAAGGAATATATCAGTTAAATGTGACAAATGTCAATCTTTCTAATCAAGTGGTTGATTTGAGCCAATAACTTCATTTAAAAGCTGTTTTGGACCGGTCTTTGTTACCTGTCAACTTTTCGAGAATTTCTGGTTGACTTTCCTATTGGGGTTAGTCCATAACTATAAAGTCGCGCCAGTCAAAGATCATAAAAAGCGACATTTAAAGTTATGGAAGACAGAACTATCCCGGTCCAGGCAAGCGCTTTGAGCACTGACGAGGTCTCCTGCTGTGGAGAAGATTCTCTCACTGGGCACTGAGGTTCCTTGTATCACATGATAACATTTAAACTAAGTATATGACGAAATAAGCTTTCAAGACAATACATTATGCAGGAAGACAATTTGACAGGTCGCGAAATTATGCAACATTTACTTGAATAACATACCAGGCACACTGGATCCACTACCGTTGTTTTTAATACAACTCAGTAAGACAATAAGGATTGAAAACTTACTTATTGCCATTAGGAATTGCATTTGTAACGTGTAAATACTCCATGATTTAGAATTAGTTTTGCTTACGTAATGTCCAATGACACTCTTATACAATAAAAACCGAAGGATATCGACTGATTCGCTATTTGACTGTCACATGTCAATAAATATCGAATATTCGTGTGTGTATCAGAGTTTATTTACAGGTCCTACCGGCCTCTTTACGAGGTCTTTGAGGTATATCGAATATTATACGTATCTTTTATCTTATAAACAGAACCAGTCTATATAAAAAACAATACTCGTGAAAACAGCGCTAGGTTACATACATCTATGAAAATAAATATTCGGAACCGAAATTTCCAGGGGTGGATCCGTACCCGCGAATCTGAAGTTGGATCCGATATCATCGGATATTTCGGGTACCCGTTGCAGCCCTAGTATATATTATATATATATATAATTATCAATCTACTTGCGTTATTTATAGTGTGTATATCGTTATGTCACCTTCTTTCGCGATGTACTTTCGATTTCACATCGCGAAATTGTATTACCGAATATACTGAAAACATGAACTTTTTTCAGGTAATGTAATATACCAGTCTCGATATTTTAATCAATATGAACTAATAATTGTAAAAAAATATACAGTATTTTAGAACTGTTATTTTTTCGTCATTCGTGGTTGCATTTAACAATTTACTGATATAAAGGATTTTTCGGATACGTTATTCTTTTGCGTCTGCCCTTAATAAATACAAATGTGAGATGGCTGCTTTTCATTTAGACCAGCTTTATAGAATCTGCATTCGTACTTGCAAATGTTTGGGCCATTAATAAAATACATGGTATTCCAAGTCTATTATCGATAAATCATGTCTATCTAGACAATAAAGACAAAGTTATTTATTGAACAGCTAAATTTTTGTTATTCAATTGTATGTTGGAAAAAACATATTTTAATCAGGATAATTCAGGGAAAATAATACCAGACACAATTACGTGGCTCGTTTAACAGAATGAGACAAGAAATAGGTCAGAAATAAACGAAAGCCCCCGCTCTATATTATTACCTCTTCCCGCTATATAAATTACACGACGCGGCTTTTTGAGTAATTATGGACCAATGGTAAGTAAAACGTAAATCTAGATGAATGATAATGTAATAATGAATTTCTGAAAAGAGCAGTGTCTACATTAATAATATTTCTGCTGTGAATATATTGATATTGATACAAAATCTTCCAGTGTCTGAGAATGAATCTCTGGAAGCACCAATATTTTGCTTGATTTATCAACTATGATGCTATTTTAATTTATTGGTTTGCTATTTATTATGCCATCAGCAGATAAAACTTATCTTATGTGTTATATATGATTATGTACCATGTTTTACAAATTGTTAAAATATGAAATAAATGAATGAATGAATGAAAATGTACTTTTGACATGTACATATATTGTAAAATCTTGAAGAATGTAATACAATTGTATAAATTTATAATAGCGCCGGGTAAGTTATGTGTTGATGCTTGATACAAGATGATCAACCTTTTTAATGTTCTGTGTGATCTGAGGAATTGTTAACACATATGCAAACAATAAATGTTAAATGTTTGTATCCAAACATACTACCTGCATCATCTAAGGATGTAAGACGTTTATAACAATTCTTTGGATATCGATTATTTAACATTGACAATTGTCACCAGCATTTTATTCACTTGGTATAATACAAAAACATAACGGTTATCGTTCACTTTCCCCAAAACAGTGCAATTATTAACATAATTATTGACCATGGTGTGCTTGCGGTAATACATTATTTTATACCGTTCAATATGATTAAGAACAACATATTTATTTAGCTTCAGCATTACAATCTTATCATTTGACAAATATACAATAAAAAAAATACATGGCATGACATATGTTGTATTTTAACACGTATACATTTCTGCTGTGAATATATTGATATGGATACATAATAATTTTAAATTAGATCATTTACTGTTTAAAAAGAACACGCCTTTAATAACAGTTTTCGCAGTCATGTAAATAATCTTTACTTCAATTAAGATACTATTTTCTTAATAATGGTCAAATAATGAGATGGTAATTTCAAATCAAATTCTGGAAAATTAAATAGCTTACGCAACAGGATATAAGTTGTTTATGTTCCTAATCGGTAATGATAAACACGGAATAAATCTAGAAAAGAGCTGTGCCTAGATGAATAATATTTGCCTTACTTCACAGTAAAATTTAATACAATCGATCAGAGATTGCGCGAAATATCTTAAGTCAGAAAATCAGCTTCTTGGACGATTGTTTTTAATACAATCGAAATGTGCCTCTTCTAGAAAAGAAGATCTCTAATAAACATGTGGTGAATTTACTCATTTTAATTACTAAAATATACATACTTCAAAAGAACAACACAGATGTTTAAAGTAAGACTGAATCAGATATAAATATCAAGGATTAGAAAGTAAGAATACAATAGCAACTGCAATATACAACGCCTAGAAATGGAAGCAAAACAAACACATGTTAACAAACAACATCACTTAAATAGACAAATTGTATTGGGAAAACATGCCGACTAGGGCATTGGAATCTGAATATACGATGTATTCCTTTTCAAAGGTAAAAGGTGCATGTAGCTTGTTAGCTTTGACAGTTACCTGTTAATTCACTGATACCTTACGAAATTTACGCCAATTTTCACAAACATATTATGTTAGTTTAATTAAAGTACGAATGAAGCATATTGATAAAAATAAACATAAATTTAAAAGTATACTTGGGCATAAAAAAAACACTTTAAATATATGTCATTTACGCTATTTTCATGCGACATTAACTAGCTGGTATTGAAATCGTGTTTTCATTAAAAGAGTCACATGTTAATCGTTGAAGTCATAGTTATGTTAACTAATGTCTTTGTTTTTAATTTTTTGAATATATTTGCGCAAAAACACATTCAGCAAATGTACGAAGTAAAACATTCATGCTTCATATTTTTACAAGATAGTTAGAAAAGAAGTTTGAAATGTTTTTGAGACCAACAACAATTCATACATATAATAAGCTTGATACTGAAAATGGGGGTTTGAACGATATAAAATACAGCAAAAAAGTATTCATATTCTCACAAATATTTAGAAAATATTTGTAAAATAAAACTTATTTTAATCAGGATAATTCAGGGAAAACAATATTAGGCACAATTGCTTCGCTCGTTTAACAAAATGATACAAGAAATAGGTCAGAAATAAACGAAAGACCCCGCTGTATATCATTACATCTTCCCGCTATATAAATTACACGACGCGACTTTTTTAGTATGTATGGACCAATGTTACATAAAAATTACTATAAGGCAATAACTCTTCAAATAGGGGAGAAACGTAATCAACGACAAGTAACTGTAAAATTAGGAAAGCAGCATTCGCTGTGCATTTAACATCCCCTCTGTATTTTGTTTCAAATTGATACCCCTTTAAGTTTTCGAGATATGCTCTTTACAACAGATAAGTATAAAAAGATCATTATTTTCAGATTTAAATAGTAATAATTTCTTAGTGCATATTATTATCGTATAAAACTTATTGAGTTAGAGTGCGGAAACCAAAACTAACTGACTGTTTAAGACACGGAAATAGTGCGGAAACTATATTCCTTCCGTCGGGACATACACATTGCAATTTGTAAATTGTACAGTGCTACTGCGCTAGGTTATATAAAGTATTAATGTATTATCGGTAAAACATATATTGTATATATACATTCATAAAAAAGGCCTCGTGTATTTTAACAAATAATCACACAACGTTAATTAGCGATCATAATTAGTAACATGTAACTGTTGAATATACGTCAACGTCAAAACATTTAAACGTATCTTTTTTATAATATAACACACTATTATATGAATAGTATACTTTTAGACATTAAATAACAGTTAACAATTCATCTTTTACCTAAGAAGTAAAGATGGCAACATAATTGAGCTTCAAGTATTTCATTACACAACATAAAAGTCAAAAAGCCATCTTTACATCAGAAATAAACTTGAAACATAATTATAGAAAATATTAAATGTCCTAACCTAACAGTTAAATATTCTAGTTTAACCTCGAAAATGAACATGGCTAAATATAGTTTAAATTAGAAAGAATACCATTGCATTTTGAAATTGTTGTGTTCAAAATACTTTTACATTTTCAACACATTATTAACTTTGATACTTTTGAAATATGATCATCACACATCTGATGTGTTGTTCTTCTGTAATATTCGTAAGATCACATTTTGGGTTTTCATAGGTTTTTTTTTATTTTTGGTATCGGCAAATAGCATGATAATGTTTATTAAAATCTTCAACTGCATTATATGATGAATTAACTTTCTTTATTAACTGTTGGGGTTCATCAATTTATTTTGAAAGAGTATTGTTTGTTCATTTGTTGAAGAGCATGCCATTCACGAGTTTAACCAGTGATCGTCGACTCCCTTCATAGTATATTAAACACGTCCTGAGGATTCGAAAAAGATGTTATTTAAAAGCTCGTAACAATGTTCCTCAACTCGTTTAAGGAAACCAGTTCACATAAGTTTATTTCGCGATGCTTATAACAAAACCTGAGCTTTAAGCCTTGGGTATTGGTGGATGCATACGTGCCGAGCAAATAAACGAATCTGTATTCGACATTTATACCTAGTATTCTTTTATCGTACACCATTCTTAAAATATTCGGTCTTTGTTTAAAAAACAACAACACACAGCAATATCCCCCCAAAAAATAAAAATAAAACACCAATAAATCAAAGAACGAACACCATACATGTTTATTGACGTTATGTTTATAAACAACAATACGTCGTTATTATGTGCATGACAACTATATCTAAGAATTTCTGAAATCATGAGGTTTATTTATTTCGACAAAGCTCGTGAATGGGGGTAAATGTTTATATTTGCAACACAAACATGTAAATTTTCTTTTAGGAATTTAACAATTGACTGCATTGGTTAAAACCATATGAAAATATTCCTATTCGGAAAAATGTCTTTATGTTTACATTATACTTTTTTAATACGAAAATGTACTCCTTGATTCCGGATTCTTTGTTAATCTCCCCTTGAGTGTCATTCTCCAAAAATTCAAAATCTGTGTAATTTGTTTCGCCACTATCATCATTTTTCTCCTGTTTGTCGCAGGTGTAATTTGTCTCCGCTTCAAAGTTGTCCTCACTTTTACCGTAATCAAAAAGTGTTTCGGCGCTTGCGTTAGTTGTTATTTCTTTAGTGACATTTAGCAGTTCTTGTATATTTCTAACTCATTATTTGACTATTATTAAGAAAATAGTATCTTAATTTAAGTAAAGATTATTTACATGACTGCGAAAACTGTTATTAAAGGCGTGTTCTTTTTAAACAGTAAATGCTCTAATTAAAAATAATTATGAATCCATATCAATACATTCACAGCAGAAATGTAGACTTGTTAAAATACAACATAAAAAATGTCATGTATCTTTGTATTGTATATTTGTCAAATGATAAGTTTGTAATGCTCAAACTAAATAAATATTCTGTTCTGTATACTGCTTAATCATATTGAACGGTTCTAAATAATGTATTGTCGCCAGCACACCCTGGTCAATAATTATATTACTAATTGCACTGTTTTAAGGAAAGTGAACGATAACCGTTATGTTTTTGTATTATACCAAGTGAATAAAATGCTGGTGAAAATTGTCAATGCTAAAAGATCTATATCCAAAGAATTGTTATAAACTTCTTACATCCTTAGATGATGCAGGTAGTATGTTTGGATACAAACATTTAACATTTATTGTTTGCATATCTGTTAAGAATTCCTCAGATCACACAGAACATTAAAAAGGTTGATTGTCTTGTATCAAGCATCAACACATAACTTACCAAGCGCTATTATAAATTTATACAATTGTATTAAAAAAGATTTTTCAATATGTGTACATGCCAAAAGTACATTTTCATTCATTCATTCATTTATTTCATATTTTAACAATTTGTTAAACATGGTACATAAAACATATATTACACATAAGATAAGGTTTATCTGCTGATGACATAAGAAATAGCAAACCAATAAATTAAAATAGCATCATAAATGATAAATCAAGCAAAATATTGGTGCTTCCAGAGATTCATTCTCAGACACTGGAAGATATTGTATCCATATCAATATATTCACAGCAGAAATATTATTCATCTAGACACTGCTCTTTTAAGAAATTCATTATTACATTATTATTCATCTAGACTTACTTTTTACATAACAATGGTCCATAATTACTCAAAAAGCCGCGTTGTGTAATTTATATAGCGGGAAGATGTAATGATATTGAGCGGGGGCTTTCGTTTATTTCTGACCTATTTCTTGTCTCATTCTGTTAAACGTGCCACGCAATTGTGTCTTGTATTGTTTTCCCTGAATTATCCTGATTAAAATAAGTTTTTTCCAACATACAATTGAATTACAAAAAATTAGCTGTTCAATAAATAACTTTGTCTTTATTGTCTAGATAGACATGATTGATCGATAATTGACTTGGAATATCATGTATTTTATTAATGGCCCAAACATTTGCAAGTACGAATGCAGTTTCTAAAAAGCTGGTCTTAATGAAAAGCAGCCATCTCACATTTGTATTTATTAAGGGCAGACGCAAAAGAATAACGTATCCGAAAAATCCTTTATATCAGTGAATTGTTATATGCATACAATGTCCATATATATCTTTATGAATAAATAACTGATTTCTTGGTTTTATGCGCATACATATATATTCATGGTAAAGATGCAATGCTATGTGGGTCGAATGCCTTTATTAACAAATAAAATTATGGTGTGCTCTGTTGTGTTTATTGTCTGCCCTGCCTGTCGTGGGAGTTAAGTACCAAAAACAGAACCAACTGATGAAAGTATACAACATTTTGTCCTTAGTAATACCAAGAATAAGTTGCACTCAAACTCCGACATGTGGATCATTTTGAGTACGAAAACATGATTAGGAATAGCAGATGAGTTGATATAATTATTGTCTGTTGTTAAAAAACATGATAACGGTGGGTAATGGAGTCTGAAACAATTGAGCATACTTTGTGTCTATACCTTTGAACAAACTTTTTAATATTTCCTGCTACAACATTTTGTGTTTGTAAACTACATGTTGGAACTAATTGTTATCTTTGGATACTGTTTATTATCACATGCACAATGTTATTGCTGTCACTGCAAAAGTTGATATAAGAATCCATTTTAATTATATTATATATCTATACTTATATATCTATAAGAAACAAAAAAAGTATAATTTATTTATTTATCGAAATAAGTTATTCATGGAGACATACATTTCTGAAGTTCTTTTTGCAAATCTTAAAAAACAACTTACTAACTAAACCGTATTTATCAAGCAGTATATATGTACCGAGCTAAGTCTTGATGTCCCCACTTCATGACTGGAGGGGAAATACAGATTTCCCTCTTCCGTTAGTGTGCTTCTTAAAAAAATTGAAAGAATCTTGATAATGTTATCCAACCCTCATTTTCCCCTCAATTATATGATGCTATTTAGAGAAAAGCTTTACTCGGATATTTAGATCGGAAAAAAAACTATATTCACGGCTTGTTCAATGCTTTCGAAATGTTATATTTTCGTCGAAACCTTTGATCGCAAGTAAAAGAATCATCACAACACACCTATGACAGTTACTCTTTGAAAGTTTGTTCATAGTCAAAATGAAAACAAACTATGAAACTTTATATTTAATAGTCGTTTAAGCACTATCATTGATGTTATTTCGACTATTGACTGCAACTTTGCACCAGCTGCTGAAAATTTAGTTGATTTGATTCAAGAAATATTTATCATTGCTTCCAATAAGCTGACTAAGATATATTGATAAGTTCAAACCATGATCTGTATTTACCATCTAATGTTTATACTGATACTAAAGAAAATACTTAGAATTAAGTAAACAAAAACGCAACGTGCGCGTAATAAATATTCCTTGCGACTGTGGTTCTGTATCGATGTAAAATGACTTATGTTTTCAGTACAACTATTTAGATTTAAAATAATAGCCTTAATATAAAAGCGAACTAATGCAAACATAGTTTTTATTCTAATTGCAACGCATGTGTTAGCAGCTCCAGTAAAAACTGTCCAAGAACATGCGAGAGGTTCGATGACTCTAAGCAGGAAAACGTATCTTAGAGACCCGATATCGCGCAGTTTCTCAACAAAGACGAAGATTTATATTTTACGATTAAGATAAGTTTAAATTGTACCCTGCAGCCGTTTGCAGTTGTTTTGTAGTTTCATTTAAAAGAATTTTTTTAAACTGTAAATATGTTCAATCCTAGCCAAAAGGTCGTTTTAAAAATCACTTTATTACATGATTTTAACGATGAGATGAGAAAACCTCTGGCTTTTAAGCAGACTCAGTAGGTTTTTACGAAAAGGCATATTATGTACTTGTATATCTAATGTTGAAGATTTTTACCATTTATATCAAAATTTTGTTTTTAATTGATCATATGCAATTTATGATATAACGTAGGCAAAAAAGGATTAGCTATCGTGTTTTATCCACATCATAAGCGTTTTATGTGATGACAATAAACTTTTAAACATTTTAATAAATGTGTTTAAATCTTCCTCTTTTTGTTTACAAGGATACGAAGAAAATCGGACTCTACACAATTTAATTCAATGTTTTACATGCTCTTTACATGTCAAATAGGTTTCAAAAAACAATTTGTGTTATATATAGTATGGTATTTAAGCTGAAGTAAACTGATATTGACGGACAGTGTGAATTCTCGTCAGTGAGAATAATTGAACATCGGGTATTTTAGATAATGACTGATGGAAATAAGGAGCAGTATTGTACTCATTGCTAATGCTCAATATATAATTTTTAGAATGGACCATGTTTAAGTGGCAAATTCATATTCAGCAATGTATATTGATACTTTTAATTGTTTGAAGGTATTTGCAAACATAAATTCAATCATTTCAGTATGGTACTTTTGAATTTAGGTTATTTTTAATTTAATTAGCATTAATAGGCCTTTTATTGACTGTTTATTTCTATCTAAACTTTCAATTTTGATTGTATTATAGTTACACGCAATACACTATGGAGACTTCATGAATCGTAATACTAATGTTTGTTGTATCATACTTACACGCAATACACTATGGAGACTTCATGAATCGTAATACTAATGTTGGTTGTATCATACTTACACGCAATATACTATGGAGACTTCATGAATCGTAATACTAATGTTGGTGGTATCATACTTACACGCAATATACTATGGGGACTTCTTGAATCGTAATACATGCTTCTTGTATTCGTGTTGAAAGTTTCTGAGTGCACCACTTGTTAAAATCGTATCCTATATCTCCAAACAGTTAACACAACAACAGTTATTCTCAAATATTTAGTTTAATGCCATTTTTTTCTAGATTTTAATGATTAGGTCACGACGTCTGCTATATAATTTAAATTCTGACAGACTTGTGTTCATACTAAATAATTGAAAAAAAAGAGAAATGAATGTCGCTTTTACTATTGACTTGAAACAAGAAATTATCAAATACAGTAGAATTTAGTTCAAAGTGCTTTATAATGATTACCAAAGGTATGTATTATTATACTAATGAACATAAACGTAATTTAAATATGTATGTATTAAATATGTAGTTAGAGGTAAAATATTAGATATAATAAGGTGTATTTTCGTATAAACTTGATTTAACCGTGTTAGCTATTTGTATAAGTTAAATAACCTTCAAAATAATTGTTTTGACAGATGACCTTTGCTTAATTAAACACACATACAAAAATTTATAATGCTGAAGGAAAAAACGACTTAAATAATAAATGTTACAACCATGATATGTGATTGTAGGTCACATGACACAATAACGAAACACATGCATTTACATGAATGAGTTAGTTATTAAATACTACATTGGACAGGCATCTATAAAAATGATAAAAATCGTGTATTTATAACTATTAAACGTTATTAGCAAGTTAAAATATTAATTGTATTAGGAATTATTTTGGTTACTGTGTTTTATATGACGCATTATCAAATGATGGGTACTTAGAAAATGAAAACCTAATAAACAAAATCTACGTTATGGATGGGACTTAGATTCCCACTTGAATGCGATATAGATATTCAAATGGAGCATGTCCGTCCGTCCTCCCGACCGCCCGTTTGCTTCCGATTGTTTTGAGTAACTAAAAGATGTTGGTGCTAGATGGAAACATTGCAAAAAGGTCAACCAGCAAATGAACATGCGCGACTTTATTTGGATGTGTTCGACATTATCGGAGTCATGAACCTCTTTTATTAAGCAACCACATTTGTTGTTTCATGTTGTTTCAAGCGTTACTAAAAATATTGTTGCTAGTGGGCTAAAACTTTAAAAAAATAGTAAACATCATGCGAACTTGCCAACCTAAATGTTTGGGTGCGATGGTTTTAAACATAACTTAAGTTATGGTCCCCTTTTAAATGAAAAATTACGTGTTTTTCGTTATGTCGCGCGTTTCTCAAAAAGCATTCCTTCCAGAGTGCTAAACATTGCAAGTTTATTAAACAGCGTGTGGGTTCACATGTGACATGCTAAGAACGTTTAGATCCAACATGCATCTATGAAAACCATTTTAATCGAAATGTTTTTTCTACGTTAAAACTTTTAAAACTGTGATTAACACTTTAAATAATTGCGACCATGAAAGCGCCAAGACTTAATGCCTTTTTACATCTGCTATATCAACTTATTTTCCTATAAAGTTTTACTGGCAATAGGCTGATTAGAAACAGAAAAGACAAGAAAACGAGAGGGTTGAAAAGACGTACGAATACGGCGGCTTGATGCTCCCGCAAAACGTGAAGGAAACACGAAAATATGTGTTGTATTTCACAGTAAAATATATGTATGAATATATTTATTGGTAAGAGGATAGCTATACATAGCAAAAACAATACAAAAATGGTCATCGATTTGTAAAAAATATATATAATATATCCAAAGAAGAAATATACCACGACAGACTTTCATGTTCGCCGCATGATCTGGTCATGATCATTCGCGATGCTGGTCAACAGACAGTATATGCGATCGTTCAAACGCTTGTGAATCATTCGGCCTCATATTTTGACGCCAATCTTTTCTCACTTACTGACGCAAATATATTGGGACTTCATTATGATTCCGATTCCGATATTGGCTTCCTTGAAACTGAGCTAGAGTTTACCGACATTCTCATCATTTCTCATCATTTCAATTTCGTCGTTTCTGTTTTTAGTTTTATTGCTTAAAAACGACTTAAATAATAAATGTTACAACCATGATATGTGATTGTAGGTCACATGACACAATAACGAAACACATGCATTTACATGAATGAGTTAGTTATTAAATACTACATTGGACAGGCAATCTATAAAAATGATAAAAATCGTGTATTTATAACTATTAAACGTTATTAGCAAGTTAAAATATTAATTGTATTAGGAATTATTTTGGTTACTGTGTTTTATATGACGCATTATCAAATGATGGGTACTTAGAAAATGAAAACCTAATAAACAAAATCTACGTTATGGATGGGACTTAGATTCCCACTTGAATGCGATATAGATATTCAAATGGAGCATGTCCGTCCGTCCTCCCGACCGCCCGTTTGCTTCCGATTGTTTTGAGTAACTAAAAGATGTTGGTGCTAGATGGAAACATTGCAAAAAGGTCAACCAGCAAATGAACATGCGCGACTTTATTTGGATGTGTTCGACATTATCGGAGTCATGAACCTCTTTTATAAAGCAACCACATTTGTTGTTTCATGTTGTTTCAAGCGTTACTAAAAATATTGTTGCTAGAGGGCTAAAACTTTAAAAAAATAGTAAACATCATGCGAACTTGCCAACCTAAATGTTTGGGTGCGATGGTTTTAAACATAACTTAAGTTATGGTCCCTTTTTAAATGAAAAATTACGTGTTTTTCGTTATGTCGCGCGTTTCTCAAAAAGCATTCCTTCCAGAGTGCTAAACATTGCAAGTTTATTAAACAGCGTGTGGGTTCACATGTGACATGCTAAGAACGTTTAGATCCAACATGCATCTATGAAAACCATTTTAATCGAAATGTTTTTTCTACGTTAAAACTTTTAAAACTGTGATTAACACTTTAAATAATTGCGACCATGAAAGCGCCAAGACTTAATGCCTTTTTACATCTGCTATATCAACTTATTTTCCTATAAAGTTTTACTGGCAATAGGCTGATTAGAAACAGAAAAGACAAGAAAACGAGAGGGTTGAAAAGACGTACGAATACGGCGGCTTGATGCTCCCGCAAAACGTGAAGGAAACACGAAAATATGTGTTGTATTTCACAGTAAAATATATGTATGAATATATTTATTGGTAAGAGGATAGCTATACATAGCAAAAACAATACAAAAATGGTCATCGATTTGTAAAAAATATATATAATATATCCAAAGAAGAAATATACAACGACAGACTTTCATGTTCGCCGCATGATCTGGTCATGATCATTCGCGATGCTGGTCAACAGACAGTATATGCGATCGTTCAAACGCCTGTGAATCATTCGGCCTCATATTTTGACGCCAATCTTTTCTCACTTACTGACGCAAATATATTGGGACTTCATTATGATTCCGATTCCGATATTGGCTTCCTTGAAACTGAGCTAGAGTTTACCGACATTCTCATCATTTCTCATCATTTCAATTTCGTCGTTTCTGTTTTTAGTTTTATTGCTAATGGGCATCGTTATGGTATGCCGTGAATGCGTACGCAGGAAAAGAGGCCAATCTTTTACGCTTACGGAAGTTCCTCATGTTAACACTAAACTTGCAGACTTGACCATCACTAAGATACCTTGCCGGAAGGTTATTAACGAAAAGGATGGGGTGACTGAGGCTTCTGCCCCTCACACGTCTAAGATTATAGCCGAACTAAAACATGCCTGTTGTCAGTCCGGTTGGTCAACGGAAGATGGCGTCACCAGAGAAAACCGTCAATCGATAAACGCCGAATATATACTAATCCGAATGTCGGATTGGAGGGATGGCGTTGTTTTTGGTGTAACGTCACGGCATACGGACATGTACCCGGAGAACAAGGCATCGCAAGTTTCTGATGACGTTAACCGTTATTTGTTCTTTTTAAGCAACAGCTATCCGTCCAGTGGAGGAGTTGCAAACCCCGGGTTTCTTTCTGATAACTTCACTGCAAATAATGACATCAAAAAGATGATGAACCAGAGATGACGCTGTAACGCAAACACAATATTATTAGCATATTATAGAACATTTAATTTAAACTTGTATTTGAGACTTGCTAGTATTTCCTAATTAATTGTAACTCTGTAAAGTATTGTTTACAAATCAATGACCAGTTTTGGCGCTTTCATGGTCGCAATTATTGTAAGTGTTTTGCATAATCACAGTTTTAAAAGTTTTAACGTAGAAAAACAGCATTTTGATTAAAAGGGTTTTCATAGGTGCATGTTGGATCTTAACGTTCTAAACATGTCACATGTACAGCCACACGCTGTTTAATATACTTACAATGTTTAGCACTCTGAAAGGAATGCTTTTTGAGTTACGCGCGACGAAACGAAAAACAGGTATTTTTTACATTTAAAAAGGGACCATATCTAAAGTTATGTTTAAAACCATCGCACCCAAACATTTAGGTTGGTAAGTTCGCATGATGTTTGCTATGTTTGTAAAGTTTCAGCCCTCTAGCAACAATACCTTTTGAGTTACGCTTGGAACAACATTTAACAACAAATGTGGTTGCTTGATAAAAGAGGTTCATAACTCCGATAATGTCGAACACACCCAAATAAAGTCGCGCATGTTCATTTGCTGGTTGACCTTTTTGCAACGTTTCCTTCTAGCACCAACATATCTTTTAGTTATTCAAAACAAATTGGAAGCAAACGGGCAGTCGGTAGGATGGACGGACATGCTCCATTTGAATATTAATATCGCATCTTTGTGGGAATCTAAGTCCCATCCATAACGTAGATTTTGTTTATTAGGTTTTCATTTTCTAAGTACCCATCATTTAATGATGCGTCGTATAAAACACAGTTACAGAAATATTTCCTAATACAAACAAATTTTTAACTTGCTAATAACGTTTAATAGTTATAAAAACACGCTTGTTATCATTTTTATAGATTGCCTATCCAATGTAGTATTTAATAACTAACTCATTCATGTAAATGCATGTGTTTCGTTATTGTGTCATGTGACCTACACGCACATATCATGGTTGTAACATTCATTATTTAAGTCAACTTTTCCTTCAGCATTATTTTTTTATTTTTGTTGAATTGAGCATAGGTCTTCTGTCTAAACAATTATTGTGAAGGTAAGTCAACTTATCTATATTGCTAACACGGTTGAATCAAGTATACACGAAAATACACCTTATTATATCTAATATTTTACCTCTAACTCCATATTTAATACATACATATTTAAATTACGTTTATGTTCATTAGTATAATAATACATACCTTTGGTAATCATTATAAAGCACCCTGAACAAGATTCTTCTGTATTTGTTAATTTTTTGTTTCAAGTCAATTGTAAAAGCGGCATTCATTTCTCTTTTTGTTCAATTATTTAGTATGAACACAAGTCTGTCAGAATTTAAATAATATAGCAGACGTCGTGGCCTTATCATTAAAACCTCGAAAAAAATTGCATTAAACTAAATATTTGAGAATAACTGTTGTTGTGTTTACTGTTAGGATACGATTTTAACAAGTGGTGCACTCAGACACTTCCAAAACGAATATAAGAAGCATATATTACGATTCAAGAAGTCCCCATAGTATATTGCGTGTAAGTATGATACAACCAACATTAGTACTACGATTCAAGAAGTCCCCATAGTATATTGCGTGTAAGTATGATACCACCAACATTAGTATTACGATTCATGAAGTATCCGTAGTGTATTGCGTGTAACTATAATACAATCAAAATTGGAATTTTAGATAGAAGTAAACATTTAATAAAAGGCCAATTAATGCTTATTAAATTGAAAATAACCTAAATTCAAAAGTACCATACTGAAACGATCGAATGTATGTTTGCAAATACCTTCAAACAATTAAAAGTATCAATATCCATTGCTGAATATGAATTTGCCACTTAAACATGGTCCATTCTAAAAATTATATATTGAGCATGAGCAATGAGTACTATCATGCTCCTTATTTCCATCAGTCGTTATCTCAAATACCTGATGTACAATTATTCTCACTGACGAGCATTCACACTTTCCGTCAATATCAGTTTACTTCAGCTTAAATATCATACTATATATAACGAACAATTTGTTTTTGAAACTTATTTGACATGTTAAGATCATGAAAAACAGTTATTTGAATTGAGTAGAGTCCGATTTTCTTCGTATCATTGTTAACAGAAAGAGGAAGATTTAAACACATTTATTAAAATGTTTAAAAGTGCATTGTCATCAAATACCGACTCCACCATTGTCAGATTATTTTTTTATTTGTTGCTATTGCAACCACAATTTTTGATGTTGGAACAAAATGAAATGACGTGCATAATTTTCAAATTCAAGTTTCATGAAGAATGTTTAAATTTATCGCAGGATTCAGAAAAGTGAGACAGACTCACAGCCAGACAAACGCACATAGCGCAAACCATATGTCCCCTCCGGTAAACCGGTAGGGGACAATTAAAACTATGTTTGCATTAGTTCGCTTTTATATTAAGGCTATTATTTTAAATCCAATTAGTTGTACTTAAAATATGTCATTTTAAATCAAAGCGTCGTTACAGAACCACAGTCGCAAGGCATATTTTTTACGGAAACGTTGCGTTTTTGTTTCCATAAGTATTTTCTTTAGTATCAGTATACAGGTTAGATGGTAAATACATATCATGGTTTGGACTTATCAATATATATTTGTCAGCTAATTGGAAACAATGATAAACATTGCTTGAATCAAATCAACTAAATATTCAGCAGCTGGTGCAGAGTTGCAGTCAATAGTCGAAATAACATCAACGATAGTGCTTAAACGACTATTAAATATATAGTTTCATAGTTTTGTTTTCATTTTGACTATGAACAAACTTTCAAAGAGTAACTGTCATAGGTGTGTTGTGGAGATTCTTTTACTTGTGATCAAATGTTTCGACGAAAATATAAAATTTTGAAAGCGTTGAACAAGCCGTGACTAGTTTTTTTCCGAGCTAAATAGCTGAGAAAAGCTTGTCTCTAAATATCTTCATATAATTGTGGGAAAAATGAGGGTTGGATAACATTTTAAAGATTCTTTTAATTTTTTTTAGAAGCACACTAACAGAAAAGGGCGTGGACATCAAGACTTAGCTCGGTACATATACTGCTTGATAAATACGGTTTAGTTAGTAAGTTGTTTTCTAAATTTGCGAAAAGAACTTCAGAAATGTATGTCTCCGTGAATAAGAAATTTCGGCAAAAAAACAAATTATACTATTTTGTTTGTTATATAATATAATTAATATATATGGATTCTTATTTCAACTCTTGCAGTGACAGCAATAACATTGTGCATGTGATAATAAATTGTGTCCAAAGATAACATATTAGTTCCAACAAGTAGTTTACAAACACAAAATGTTGAAACATGAAATATTAAACGGTTTATTCAAAGATACAGACACGAAGTATGCTCAATTGTTTCAGACTCCGTTACCCACCGTTAACATGATTTTTAACAACAGACAATAATTATATCAACTCATTTTCTCATTTCTAATCATGTTTTCGTACTCAAAATGGTCTACATGTCCAGAGTTTGAGTTCAATTCATTCTTGGTATCACCAAGGACAAAATGTTGTATAATTTCATCAGTTGGTTCTGTTTTTGGTACTTAACTCCCCCGGCAAGCAGGGCAGACAATAAACATAACAGAGCACACCATAATTTTATTTGTTAATAAAGGCATACGACCCACATAACATTGCATGTGTACCGTGCATATATATGTATGCGCATAAAATCAATAAATCAGTTATTTATTCATAAAGATATATATTGACATTGTACGCATATAACAATTTACTGATTTAAAGGATTTTTCGGATACGTTATTTTTTTGCGTCTGCCCTTAATAAATACAAATGTGAGTTGGCTGCTTTTCATTAAGACCAGCTTTATAGAAACTGCATTCGTACTTGCAAATGTTTGGGACATTAATAAATTACATGATATGCAAAGTATATTATCGATAAATGATATCTTTCTAGACAATAAAGACACAGGTATCTATTTAACAGCTGAATTTGTGTTATTCAATGGTATGTACTTTTGGCAATTACATATATTGTACAATCTTGAAGTATTTAATACAATTGTATAAATTTATAATAGCGCCGCGTAAGTTATGTGTTGATGCTTGATACAAAAAAGATCAACCTTTTTAATGTTGTGTGTGATCTAAGGAATTCTTAACATATAGGCAAACAATAAATGTTAAATGTTTGATTTCAAACATACTACCTGCATCATCTAAGGATGTAAGACGTTTATAACAATTCTTTGGATATCGATTATTTAACATTGAAAATTTTCACCAGCAGTTTATTTACTTGGTATAATACAAAAAACATAACGGTTATCGTTCACTTTCCTTAAAACAGTGCAATTATTAATATAATTATTGAACATGGTGTGCTTGCGACAATACATTATTTGAAACCGTTCAATATGATTAAGAAAATACAAAGCAGAATATTTATTTAGTTTGAGCATTACAAGTTTATCATTTGACAAATATACAATACAAAGGTACATGACATTATATATGTTTGATTTTAACAAGTATACATTTCTGCTGTGAATATATTGATATGGATACATAATAATTGTAAATAAGAGTATTTACTGTTTAAAAAGAACACGCCTTTAATAACAGTTTTCGAAGTCATGTAAATAATCTTTACTTAAATAAAGATACGATTTTCTTAATAATGGTCAAATAATGAGTTGGTAATTACGAATCAAATTCTGGAAAATTAAATAGCTTACGCAACGAGATATAACTTGTTAATGTTCCTAATCGGTAATGATAAACACTGAATAAATCTAGAAAAGAGCAGTGTGTAGATGAATAATATTTGCCTTACTTCACAGTGAAATTTTATAAAATCGATCAGAGATCGCGCGAAATATCTTAAGTCAGAAAATCAGCTTCTTGAACGATTGGTTTTAATACAATCGAAATTTGCCTGTTTTAGTAAAGAAGATCCCTAATAAACATGGTGAATTTACTCATTTTAATTACGTTAATATACATACTTTAAAAGAACAACACAGATGTTTAAAGTAAGACTGAATGAGATATCTTATCAAGGATAAGAAAGTAAGAATGCAATGGCAACAGCAATGTACAACGCCTAGAAATGGTAGAAAAACAAACACATGTTAACAAACAACATCACATAAATAGACAAATTGTATTAGGAATACATGCCGACTAGTATGCGACAAGGGCATTGGTATCTGAACATACGATGTATTCCTTTCCAAAGGTAAAAGGTCCATGTAGCATGTTAGCTTTGACAGTTACCTGTTAATTTCATGATACCTTACGGAATTTAGGCCAATTTTGACAAACATATTATGTTAGTACGAATGAAGCATATTGATAAAAATAAAAATAAATTTCAAAGTATAATTGGGCAAAAATTACCAATTTAAATATATGTCATTTACCCATGTTTCTTGCGACATTAACTAGTTGGTATTGAAATCGTGTTTTCATTAAAAGAGTCAAATGTTAATCGTTCAAGTCATAGTTATGTTAACTAATGTCTTTGCTTTTAATTGTTAGAATATATTTTTACAAGATAGTTAGAAAAGAAGTTTGAAATGTTTTTGAGACCAACAACAATTCATACAAATAATAAGCTTGAGACTGCAAATGGGGTTTGCACGATATAAAATGCAGCGAAAAATTATTCATATTCTCACACATATTTGGCAAAACTTATTTTAATCAGGATAATTTAGGGAACACAATGTTCCAGACACAATTGCTTCGCTCGTTTAACTTTATGGTAAGCCTTCACTAAATAATGAAAACGACACCATCATTAAAAATATATTATTACGACCAAGCGATTCATTACTTAGCTAACTCTTCTTTTTTACATTTTGCTGGACAGGACTTATTACTATCTTATTACTATCATTATTTATATCCTTTATTGTATAAAATATCTGTATATTTTCTTTAAAATCATAACAATTGTGTTGTTGTATTATAAGTTTTACTATTAGTATTACTATTAATGGTAACTACTGTTATTATTAGTAGTACTGTCGTCATCATATAATAAATACAATTATTGAAATTAATGTTCTCAATTGCATACTGTGTAAATGACATGATTAATATTTTATGTAAGTCTGTTACCATTACAATATGTTAAAACTATTGCAAGGGAAAGACCCCCGATAATTTTAAAGAACTTAAGGTCTAACCCTTTTTCCATTATGTATGTATGGACCAATGTATATATTTGTACACTGTCATTATTTGGAAATACAATATGTTTTAAGCAACAGAATGAGACAAGAAATAGGTCAGCAATAAACGAAAGCCCTTGCTCTATATCATTACATTTTCCCGCTATATAAATTACACGACGCGACTTTTTGAGTAATTATCGACAAATGTTAAGTAAAAATTACTATAAGGCAATAACTCTTCAAATAGGGGAGAAAGTAAACAACGGACAGTAACTGTAAAATTAGGAAAGCAGCATTCACTGTGCATTTAACATCCCCTAAATGAGATCTGCATCTGTATTTTGTTTCAAATTGATACCTCTTTAAGTTTTCGAGATATGCTCTGTACAAAAGATAAGTACAAAAAGATCATTATTTTCAGAATTAAAAAGTAATAATTTCTTAGTGCATATTATGATCGTATAAAACTTATTGAGTTAGAGAGCGGAAACCGAAACTAACTGACTGTTTAAGACACGGAAACAGTGCGGAAACTATATTCCTCCCGTCGGGACATACACATTGCAAAAACTATGTACACTGCGTAAATTGTACAGTGCTACTGCGCTATGTTATATAAAGTATTAATAATTTTGTATTATCGGTAAAGATATATATTATATATATATATATATACATTCATAAAAAGGCCTCGTGTAGTTTAACAAATGATCACACACCGTTGATAAGCGATCATAATTAGTAACAGGTTACTGTTGAATATACAGTCAAAACATTTAAACATATCTTTTTTTATAATATAATACACTATAATATGAATACAATACTTAAAGTCATTACATAACAGTAAACAATTTATCTTTTACCTAAGAAGTAAAGATGGCAACATAATTGAGCTTCAAGTATTTCATTACACAATATAGAATTCAGAAAGCCATCTTTACATCAGAAATAAACTTATAACGAAAGTTAGGAAAATATTATATTTCCTAACCTTACAGTTTAACATTCGAGTTCAACCTCGAAAATGAACATGGCTAAATATAGTTTAATTTAGAAAGAATAACATTGTATTTTGAAATTGTTGTGTTCAAAATACTTGAATATTTTCAACATATTAATAACTTTGATACTTGTGTAATATGAACATCACAAATCCGATGTGTTGTTCTTCTTTAATATTCGTAAGATCACATGTTGGGTTTTCCTAGGGTTCTTTTTGTTTTTGGTATCGGCAAATAGCATGATACTGTTTGTCAAAATCTCCAACTGCATTATCAAATGAATTAACTTTCTTTATTAACTGTTGGGGTTCATCAACTTGCTTTGAAAGAGCATTGTTTGTTCATTTGTTGAAGAGCATGCCATTTACGAGTTTAACCAGTGATCGTCGACTCCCTTCATAGTGTATTAAACACGACCTGAGGATTCGAAAAAGAGGTTATTTAAAAGCTCTTAACAATGTTCCTCAACTCGTTTAAGGAAATAAGTTCACATAAAATTATTTGGCGATGCTTACAAAAAAACCTGAGCAATAAGCCTGGGTTATTGGTAGATGCATACGTGCCGAGCAAATAAACGAATCTGTATTCGACATTTATACTTATTATTCTTTTATCGTACAATATTCTCAAAATATTCGGTCTTTGTTTAAAAAAAAGAAGACACACAGCAATATCCCCAAATAAAGAAAATAAATCACCAATAAATAAAAGAACGAACACCATTAATGACAATTGAAGTTATGTTTATAAACAACAATACGTCGTTATTATGTGCATGACAACTATATCCAATAATTTCTGAAATCATGAGGTTTATTTTATAGTTCATTTATTTCGACAAAGCTCGTAAATGGGGGTTAATATTTATATTTGCAACACAATCATGAAAATTTTCTTTGAGGAATTTAATAATTGACTGCATTGGTTAAAACCATATGAAAACATTCCTATTCGGAAAAAATGTCTTTATGTTTTCCCTATTTTAATACGAAAACGTACTCATTGATTCCGGATTCTTTGTTTATCTGCGCTTGAGTGTCATTTTCCAAAAATTCAAAGTCTGTGTAATTTGTTTCGCCACTATCATCAGTTTTCTCCTGTTTGTCGCCGATGTAATTTGTCTCCGCTTCGAAGTTGTCCTCACTTTTACCGTAATCAAACAGTTTTTTGGCGCTTGCATTAGTTGTTATTTCTTTAGTGACATTTATCAGTTCTTCGGACGCCTTGTACTTTGTCTCCGATGTAACGGCATTGTCTAGTACTCCGGCCACTGCAGAATTTGTCTGAACTGAAGTTTCGCTGTCACCTATTCGGCCCAATACATACGATGAATCTGGGATCATGTAGCTGGATTCTCGCAAACCAGTGTGCAGATAATCATCTGTTATCTCTGGCTTAATTTTAAAAAAGAGAGAGGAATAATGAAACCCTTAAGACATTACTAGAAAAGAGAGCCTTTCGATCATACGCCAGTCTACGGCAAGCTAATTTCAACAAGGCAGTAAGAAAACAAAACAAAAAGTCTAAAGCCTAAAATGATAACAATTTATGCACTGCTTTGGACTGCCTTGGACCGGAAAATGGAAACCCTGCCTTGGACCGGAAAATGGAAACCATTTAAGTTAAAATGTTTTTAAGGAATGCCCATCGCACAATGAGCCGTGTAAAGTCAATAACTTTTACAATTGTATGTTTGCATGTTTATAAGCGTTGTCTGTCAAACCATTGTCAATTCATCGGCTATTATGATTACGTATTTATATACCTAGTTAGGCTTCCAATTAATTGGCATGAAATTGTATTAGTTAACATATACGTTTGGCAATCCAAACAAGATCAGGAATACCTTTGTTGTATCTTAAGTTATTTTCGACAATTATCAGATAAAAAAATGTATGATAAAATAATACAATTTAATGTAAGAGGAACATTAAATATATCTGCGTCAAGTAGAAGCATCAATTTAAATCGTACAACAAACCTGGCGAGAAGTGTACATTGTTGTCGCCTCACGCGCTGTATTGCCCAAAGGGACGACTGCATACGGAACGATACAGTCGTCATGGACGTCGTCGGGCAATACATCATAATGATCAGCGTTGTCGTCATTATTGTCGTTGGGCAAGACATCATAATTACTGCTGTTGTCTTCATTATTGTCGTCGGGCAAGACATCATAATGTCCACTGTTGCTGTCTATCAATTCTGCAATAAAATATATCACAGTTGTCAATTAATGAGTGTTAAAGGTGAAACATATAATTGGAGTTAACAAATGTGTGTTTCAATATTAGTGTGAATACAATTATGTGAACGGTTTATTAAGCGAACCGATTGCGTAAACGCCCATTTGCACAAAATAAGTTGAAGTATATATAATGTTATAAATGACGTATGGTTTACTGTGTTCTTAATATGACTGGTATTGGAATTATAACAAGAACTCACCTAGTGGAATATCCGATGGTTTTAGTTCATTCCTAAACATTTAATAACGCCGTTATCAATATATGTTGCAACTATAAAATATTATCGATAACGGAAATCTCAATACAAATTTTACCATTTTATATTCACACTTCAGTTATATTATATTTTTAAATCTCCTAATCGGTTCATAAAGTAATGTGTTTGAAACGTATGTACTTACATTTGAACGGTTTTTTCGGCCCTCTTCTCTGTATTTGAAATAAAAATATCTTTACTAAGTTAGATTATTATTTTTTATTATTCTGAGTGTTTTTTTTAAATAAAGATGCTGCTATCAAAATATTATAGAATCGCGATTCAAATTGGAAAGAATAAAATGGCTTATTAAGTTCATATAATGTTAATTTATTATCACAATGGTTATAATATACAAGACCAACACAATTAAGAATTGTCCATGCGTGATTCAGTTAAATAAAAACAAGTTCAACCCCTTATTGTTGACAAAATATCAGCATACAGTACATCGATATATGTTCTTACTTTTCTTCCTTCGGATACACAAACAAGCAGTGGTGGTGAAACTAACTATTAGCAAACATAATCCCAACGTCGTTGCAACCCATATAAATGTCGACGAATGCTCTTTATCTGCATCGGCTATGAAAATCATGAACGTAAAACGTAATTGATGCGTCAATAATCAAAACCTTTCTAAACCATGTGAGTTCATATCATAAAATCGAATTAAATATTAGCAATAGTAAAAGTAGCAGTACTTATAACAATAGTAGTTGTATAACAGGTTGCCGTGGCATATTTGATATGTTGTCCGCCTAGCGACCGAGCGATCCAGGGTTCGATCCCTACTGTGGGAGCGTTCTTTAGATCTCTCTCAAAGACACCAAAAACTGGTTTTAATCCCAGGAAACGGACACGAGAGCGTTGCACATATTAAACATATATGTTTAAACTAGCGAACAATAGTACACGTTTGTGTTGCTGTTTTTCTTGATGCTGTTTAAGTAGTTATTATAGTAGAACGTATTGTCGCTGTTGTTTCTGCTGTATCTGTCACAGATCCATAGTAACTTATCTGAACAATTGTTACAACATAAAATCAGCATACAATGTTTGGTTTAATTTAGAGAAAATGGTTTCAGGATTTTATTTTAAAAGAAAATTATGCAACCAAAAATAAAGATCTCAACTTTCAATATTTTATTTAGTAATCGAGTAATAAAGCCCATGATTTTCGTCAGGATGATGCGAGGACATGATGCATAACTTTTGCCTCTTTTAATCAGGACAAAATATTTACCAGACATTCTTGAGTAATGATACTTTTTAAATAGAATTTGTTAAAATTGCATTAACACAATTCGGAAATGCGTTTCGGAATTTCAAAACGGAATAACATTTCTTTGGAAATACTTTTATGGACAAACAACGTGTTTGAAAAAGTTTAAACATATGGATATAACACTTGATGCAACAACATAAAGTTAGGTAAATACGTATTTGAGATGGCCAAACTATGCTTATGCATATACAATTTATGATGATGTTTACCGTGTTTTACTGATATTATATGATTAACTTGACATGAATCTTCGTTATCATGCTGTTTTGTTATATTGACGATGCACATTTTGCAAGTCATAATTAAACCCATGTTCTGTTCTGTTCTGTTCTTCAATTACGCACTACCGTAACAAACAACAGTGGCTGTTTAGTTTTGTAACACTGCTGAAATAGTCACATGCAATTAAAATTAAAAAAACAAATTGATCATACCTTTAATTGCTCATACATCACGTGTACTGATGATATTTGATCACTATCGACCATTATTAGGGGACAAACACAATCATTGACCTCTATAAACAACCCGTAAAATCTGCTCGCGTCTTATTTAAGCTCCTTATGCAAACATAGATGGTAAGCGCGTGGGTGCTGGATTTGTCGTTGGCAAAATGCAGACAACATTCGGATCAGAGCTAGCAAGGGCTTATAAAATGTTCAAGCGTCGCGGCAACATAACCGGAAAATCAAGTGCCGCAGCGAAATGGATCTAGATCTCGCAAAGAGCGATAACACATAAAAAATGTTCTTTTAAATCGACACGCCAAATGGAACATTCTTCAAATGATTCCTACCTTGTGTGGAGAATGTGTAATTCAGTCTGAACCCCTTACGAGTAGTGTGGTTGTTTGTGAATAATACAATACGGACAGAGTTCGACTGCGACTGGAATCCCATAGGTGGAGCTGTCCCGCAGAACTTGCCGTTTGACGGCAAGGAGGCGTTAGGTTCGTTGAAAAGCTCCAAGTAGTCACATTCGCAGAAGTCGCAGCTCTCAAATCGAAAGTCGGTAAAGTTCACCTGAAAACACAAAAGACACGTAATTTAGCGGGAATTTATTGTGGTAAAACTCTGTGCCTATGAAGCATATTGTTGCTTGAATAACATCTTTTACTAAATACTTGAACATGTAACACTGTACAATGAATCATATTTGATTTTTCGTTAATGTCAAATGTAATGACAATAGTATCCAATTTCTTTAAACAATGTCATACACAGATTAGTTAAACAGTATAAATGTTGCTGATTGATTGGACACTGATTAAATGTCAAGTAAGCACATTGATTCGTCTGCCCTCTGGTGCGTTGATAAACCAGGTACAATGAATGTTGTTTTCGTAATCCTGTGGATAGTTGGGGCTCGTGATGAGGCCAAATGGATCTGTCAGGACCCCGCCACACTCTGTAAATGTAAGTAATATAACATGCTGAAATAACATTGAATGAGCATTTTGAAGATTCAAAGTAAAATGCAGTTACAAATATTCTTTATTAGCTTTTAATTCTCGAATTTCAGTTTAAGAATTATGCAAACATAATTTTCAACATATGGATTATTCTGGTTTGTCGAAGTGATATGTCAATAGCCCTTGTTAATCGTCAGTTATGAAATGAGCGAAAAAATGTGACTATTATTTATTGAAAATGTAATTGCTAATCCCGTCATAAAAAGTGCAATTACTGAATGCATGGTACTATATGAAATGTTTTGAATATATGTATGTAATATGCTGCGTATGTATGTAATATGCTGCGTATGTATGTAATATTCTACGCAGGTTATACAATGTTGCACTAAAAAAAAAGAGATGTGTTTGTCAGAAACACAATGCCCCCTAATGCGCCGCTTTGAAATAAAAAAAAATTACATTTGACCTTGAAGGATGATCTTGACCTTGACCTTTCACCACTCAAATTGAGCAGCTCCATGAGATACACATGCATGCCAAATATCAAGTTGCTATCATCAATATTGCAAAAATTATGACCAAGGTTAAAGTTCCGTGGCACATACAATGACAGATACATACAATGGCAGACAGACTGACAGACTGACAGACAGACAGTGAGACAGACTGGCCAAAAACAATATACGCCCGATAATTCGATCCGGGGGCATAACAAATAAATACCATGAAAGCACACTGCAATTCCTTACATTAAATTAAAATATAAATCGTTGTGTCAATCAAATTTTTCTTATAAAGCAGGCTTGTCTTGGTTAGACTTGTCGTTAATATTCAATTATGCCATTTAAATCAATACTGTTTATAGATACATCTAATTTATTTTTAAAAATACATTAAAAACATGATTGGCAGGTGGATATGGATAATACATTGACATAATCGAGTTTAAAAGCATTGCGAAAATACGTGGATATTGTGATTTGTGTGTGTATGTATTACGTGTTGAACTGTTGAATGTTAGTAACCATTTTAATGATTAAACATAAAAGATTAAACATGTTTTATAGACAGCGCTTTATTTAACTTCTTAATGTTGAAAGCATCATTATACAATATCAACATATTAATCTATGACATGTAATTGTACACAGACATCGCACTGCCCCCAATCCAACAGTGGAAGAAATTGTATGCTACCCGCTGTTGACTGCTCTTTATGGAACCGGTCCTGATGTCGTAAAACGAAATACTAAAGTATATGGGGATTCATAGCAGACTTATTCATAAATATGCAGTGCTAATTCAATATTGTTACATGAAGCGCGAAGCGCTCGGAAGCATTAATTGTATCATAGAGACCACGGAGCATATGTGTGTGTAATAGGTTCTTTATTTATAGATATATAACTTTGATATAGATTGTGTAACGATTTAACGTAAGAAGTCTCCATTCAATTACTGTGTACGTTAATCACAAGTTTTTAGGTATTCATATTAGAGTTGCAACAATAAACCGGTATATCGGTATACCGCGATACATTCAAATATATTGAATATATGAAATATATACAATATAGATTATATCATGGTACTGTTTTGACTTATCGGATTTTAAATTAAAACGTCGTACAAAACGCTCAGGGTTTTAATTTTGCCCAAAACTATATGTTTTAATGCTCAGAATGTGTGTTGCACTCGATTTTGAATATTTTGAATATTTAAGCAGCAAGATACTATAATCAATTCGTTTCTGCATCTATCCAATTATTGTGTGGAGCTTCAAAGATAGTTGAGAACACGGCTTTTAACAGAAAGGCATACTGATAGACGGACTGAAGGACGGATGGACGGACGCACGAACGGGCGGAAGAAGGGACGGACGTTGTTCATGTCACCATAAAGGCGAGGCTGCACTGGAAGCTGCGGCCGCGGTGACTCTAGTATACCGGAAAGCCTTATCGAGATTACTTTATTTCTTTTGTATTCAAAGACCTACGCGCATATGACGATACTAGTATTTAGGACATCGCTGACGTAAGTACGACGTCGTTGATGTCAGTGCACTGGAAGCAGCGGCCCCGGTTACTCTAGTATACTGGACTGACGTATTGAAATGCATTAATATTGTTTTCTTTTCAAACAACTATGCGCATATCGTAATAGCGTTTGTTGTTGGATGTCGTGGAACCGAAAACGCGTTTTTTATTGTTCGCACAAGGCCAAGATATATCCGGTAACCAGTTCTACGACCATGTTAGCGCACCTAATATTTTTTCTTTTTTCCTTACTTAGCAGCAAGGACGTGTGTTATCATTTAAAAGTATTCATATAAATATATATGTGAACGTATGATGAATAAGGAACGATTAGGAATAGCGAACTGGTTCCTGTTTACTTATTAAGCCGCACACAAGAAGTTATATAAGAAGATCAAGCTGCTATATCAGATGATCACACACAACATCTAAATTTTTAAAAAATCCAAAAGTGCAATAAACGCTTTGAAACAATGAACAACTTTATTACCAGTTGCTGATTCGGAGGGCATAATTTCGTTTATTTCGGTGATAGTTTAAGCAAAACTTTATATTCGTTATAAATGGCTTTGATCGATGTAATATTTCTCATTTTCATCTCTGACACAGTCTTTGAAGTTTTGTCTGACCTTTACTTTCGGCCTGGAAACGCGAATAGTGAATACTATACATTTTATATATGTCATTACGTTCTCATTCATATACTGTTACGAAGAATTATAAATGCGTAGCAATTTGAACACGTAACCGTAAAGGCAAGACTGCATCGGAAGCAGCGTTTTAGGTTCCTCTGATTGAAAAGGTTTTAACGTAACGATTATTTGAACATTAACTATTGAACATTAGAAAATCAGTTAATTACGAACATAACAAGTTCATTGATTGGTATTATGTTTATACAAACAACGATTTAATGGTGTGGTCGTATGGTCAATTTATTAATGTATTTATCCATACAATTTTCTTCATAGTTACATTAAAAAGACAAGCCCCAGGCCTATAAATCATTTATAAATACATTTCTTAGTTTAATCCATGTGATGTCAAATACATAGGCCAACATGTCATTTATTGGTTACACTCCTTTGGTAAATAGCTGAACTTTTTCAGTTTAAGTTACGCATCTTTCCTTATTACATAATAGCGTCTAGTGTTAAATTGGTATATAAAAAGTCACCTTTTGTATAATGAAGGAAGCCAGTACACACTATACAAGCAGGGGTGTAGTTTAACAATTCTTTCTTGTCAAAGGCAAAGCCCGTTAACGGTTTCGCTAGTATCTTGTTGATTATAATATTACTGGACTTTGGGAAGTATTTGTGTAAAAATTTAAGGAGCAAAATAAATATCAATGACAACTTTGTCTATGGGTTAGCATCTTTGTTCAATTGAATAACGCTACAAGGTTATGCATATATAACTACATGAATGAACGTTATATCGTAATCGCGATTCTTGGATCCGGCGAACCGGGATGTGACTGTTCTGTAACAGTGTAAGCTGTAACTTCCGATTGGGAAGTCTGAAAACAACAACGTGTTATATATCCATGATTTGATAGTACGTCAATGTTTAACGCTTGTGTAGTGCGACAAATAATAACAATATTTTCCCGAAATAAACTAATAACCGTTTACATAATTTCGTGGGCCGCCCTTGACAATATCATCTCGTGGAATTGGTCGCTAGCGGTCAATCTAGTATTCTCCTTATTCTTATCAGTTCATAAGCGCTCAGGCAGCCAGTACACGTATTTTACATGGAAGTGTATAATATCCTCGATCAGATCTATTCTGACCTATCTCAACCGTTGTAGCAATATAGACAGTATAACAAATATGTTTTAGTTTAGAGAAAACGTTTGCAATATTAAACAATGTGACGACATATTGTGTAACCGAAAGTAAAAACTTCAACGTTCTCTGCACCACGATTGTTTAATTCAGTAATGAAGTATTAAAGACTAAGCTTTTCGCGAGGATGATGCGACGTTGCACATGAAGCATACTTTCCGCCTGCTTTTGTCTAGAAATGTTTATTTGTAGATGGACCTCGTTAACATCACATTAACAAAATTTTGAAACTCGTTTCAGATTACAAAAATTGAATGACACGCATTTTAAATACTCGCACAAAATTACATCTTATTTTCACAATTTTAAACCAACGGATTTGGTTTAATTACGTGTTTGAGAGTTTGAGATGGCAAAATCATGCTTTTGCATATATATATCGATGATAAAAGGGATCTATGCAGGGCTCACGCTTTTGTCGCCATTTCAGCTATTTGCATAAATATTCAAAAATATGCTAACAAACTTTCATTTGCGAAAATGATAGTGACGACTTTAATACAAGTGTAGGAGCATGTATAATTCTAATGGACTTTTATATGTACAAACATATCTTCCATGAGCTGTTCGAATGGCAATTAAAAAAGTAAAAAACGTCGTTTAAAAAAATAAAATCCAAAGTCTCGTAAGATTATGCATTCCTGGCATAATTAAGTTACTCATATAAGTGCATGGTTTCAAATAATTGTAATAAGGACTTACTGTATTTTAAATATTAAACATTGTAAGCAGTCTTATCGTTCATTTTTGCATAACGGCAGACTTCTTTTACCTCAAAGTACCTATGCTTTGGATTTTTTGACGATGGCGATGAACAATAATCTTTTGCTTAGATATAAAACCTCAATAAGCCAAATAACAGAAGTGGTTTGAGAAAAACAGACTCAAATAAATATGTTTAACCATTTAATATATTTTTTCAGACTGCTAGTAGGTAAGAATATTCGATATTTACTTGAATTTTATGGTGAAAGGTCAAAGTTTGGAAGCATACCAAGCTTATTACTGACATCAAGTTGATTATACAACTGTGTTAGGAAATAATACAGTTATTATCAAACGTATGTTATCATTTTACTAACTATTGAGGAAGTGGATAATACATGCTGAACGCTAATGCCGTTTTTACTGAAAGTTTATCATTACTTGGTCAATAAAAGGAATGACACAAGAAACTGTAAGTAAATAATACTCTGTATACAAAAATTTCAAATTGTGAGACGCCTTAGATTACCGGACACGACTGTATTAAATCAGTAACATACTAACATACAATGACGTAACAACGGTGCAGTTGCGTCCATCAAGATGCGCATTGATTATTGCGACATTTATCGTCAATACGGAAGTAGATTGTATGGTCGAGGCAATGACATATAGAGTGGAAGCTAGTACCAAACGTGCATGAATTGCATGCTGTAACCATTTAACACATATTCATATGTATGTGTGGACGCTTTATTTAATATTTATATAGCATCTTTGTAAACAAATGCTTCGAAAACGATTGTAACCTGCGATGAATGCATGTCGTTTTACAATACAACAATTTTAAAAGTGTCTAGTTCTGCGTAATTGCAAAATACGTTATTCCCATGGCATGTTATAAATTAAACAATCGTTTTATTTGTAAGTGTAAGGTCTGTACTGTGCAATTACCTTATAAAAATAAAAACTGTGCAAGAAATTTCCATTTATCCACTTAAATAGTTTAATCCAAATTAATCCCCAAATTACTGTAAATAATATGTGTTAAAATATAGCTGCACATGTTCGAACCTAAAGAGGTCAAACTATAGTCAGTTTTCTTTATAGTTATATGCCGACGCCACCTTATGTTATGTTCATATTTTAGATATGTGTTTTATGCTCGTGTGTTTCTTTTTATATTTTATAGAAATTGAGCACTTACTTTGATTACACGTTATTCCTGTCCATTCATCTTTACAGCCCCCATTTCCACATGCACCCGTAACACCGTCGCATGGGCCCACACGGCAATAGCATTGCTTTGAACAGTTAACGCTGTAACTTCCGAGTTGGCAGCCTGAAGACAAACACTTCAAAATTCCGGTTTCTAGATTGGCTTGCATTTGGTTTAACAATAAAATAGAATGGTAAAATTACCAGTTTAGAGTTATACCTAAATTCAAAATCGTGTTTCCATTAGAATTGCATGAATTAAGCACGCGTGTCTTCGTTAGTTTTGTCTTTCATGTGCAATTGATTTATAGAAGTTGACAATACTTATACTCATTCCATTAATATGTTTAAATAATTAATATAAATATGTACATATATTAATGTACAAAATGTATTTGTTAACATATTTCTGTGCACATGGATGCAAATGTAATTGTCTATCTGTTCTTAGATTTCTAGAGTATCTTATGTGGGCGCTACCTTTCTTATTTGCATATATGAGATACGTGTTTAATGTGTGTGGTTTTGATTAATTACTATTAATTGACTACTTACTTTCATTACACGCTATTCCTTTCCATCCGTCTTTACATCCGCCATTTTCACATGCACCCGTAACAACCTCGCATGGGCCCAGTCGGCAATGGCATTGCTTGGAACAGTTAACACTGTAACTTCCGAGTGCGCAGTCTGAGATCAAACACGTGACTATTCTTGTTACACGATTGACATTTGTTTTGTTAAACAACAAAAATAAAAACATAACTTTATATTGCGTTAATTGCAAATCGTGTGTCCAATTACATAATAGTTTTTTAAGAAATATGTAAATCGTTGAAAAAATAACATTGTGTTACTTAAGCGAGAGAGTTGTGTATCTTCGTATTTCATTTGCAATTACGTCATTGACATTAACACCGTTAATATATTCATTTAATTAATGTTTTAAAGACATTTCAAAAGCCATGTTTGACATGGATATTGATGATATATTTGAAACTTAAAATTAAAGCAAAATAATGTGTAAAAAAATGTTTAAATTCTTAACACACCCGATTTACACAAACGAATGTAACTGCGTAGTTTAAGTACCGGTAGTTTTGGTTGTTGTCGTTATGCAACTATAAGAGTCAACAACCCCAGCATTATTTCGACTGCAGGTAAAATAAGTGACCCCGCTAGGAATCAGTTTTTTTCCGACTCTTTAAAATGATCACAGTCTTAATAAACAAGTACATATTATTCAAGGAACGAAATGACCTGTCGTGTCAGATCCTTTGACATAAATAACATCTATGTAAACCTTTGCTTTGGAAAGAACGTCCAAGTTTTCTATCATAATATTTACCACTGGAAAAAAATTAGATTGTCGAGCTATTAACTGTGAAATATATTTCATTTTGGAAATCTCAATCGTACAATCTATCACAAAATATGAAATAAATGGTAATGTAATATGTTTTTTTTAATGTGTTGTTTTTGTATTATTCAATCTTCTTCTGTATAAAGGTTTGGCATAGATGTTGTATCTTCTTGAGTAAATCATCGAACATTCAATCAAATGCTTAACATGTTTTGACTTCAAATTCAATTTTTAATGGGCATCTAATTTTTGGAATTAAATATTTTTCAATCCACCAGTGCAAAAGGTTTGGATTTAATAAGTATGAACATTGTTTTTGTAATCTAATTCGTTCAATCTACCGCCGAAACCCTTTTTTGGTAATTGCTCTTTACAATCTACAAACGATAGTAGATTTATAGCGAAAATATTTATGTTAAAACACAGATGTTAGTCCTTAATGTTTTCTAAAATATCTTTTTGTTTGATCAGAATGACTTTATTTGTTTACCTGCATCACAATTCGGCAATTCTGGAAACCAAATGGAATCTCTGCATTCAGAATCATAACCTTGGGTCCATTTTGGTGCTCTGCACTTTATGTGGAACTTGGAAAGGAAAGTAAAAAAGCACATTAGACATTTGATCTCTGTTTACTAGCTAGAAAGGTCGTAACGCAAGGTCAATATAAATCGTTATTGATGTGTATCATTTGTCTGCATTTCAATTGTGACGTAAAATTTATATTACACAAAGAAAGTTCAACTGCGGGCTTTCAAAATGCTCAAGCTTTCTTGAAAACTTAAAGATCTTCCCAACTGCACCTCCAATAACTTCCAAAATATGTGAAGTGTGGAACTATAGCTTACTAAAACATCAGCCTTAGTCGCACTCTAGTAAAACTGTCATTAAGATATTTGCATAACGTGTCATCCCAGATAAGCTTGCGCAGTCCGCACATGCTAATGAGGGGGGAAACTGTCAGCCTAGACTTGATTTTCGTTTGAAAGAGAATTTCTTTCTTTAAACGAAAACGACCTTACAAGCGGAAAGTTTCGTCCCTGACTAGCCTGTGCGGACTGCAGAGGCTAACCTGGGCTGACACTTTACGCACATTATTTCAAACCAGTTTTCCCAGAACGGGGCTAACCCTGATACCCATTTGCTCTTTAAAAATAAATGACGCGCCTCAGATGTAAGCTATGTTCATACTAATTTGCTCTTTAAAAATAAATGACGCGCCTTAGATGTAAGCTATGTTCATACTCATTTACTCTGTTATCATAAATGAGGCGCCTGAGATGCAAGCTGTGTTAATACTCATTTACTCTGTTAGCATAAATGACGCGCCTCATATGTAAGCTGTGTTAATTTTGATTAACTCTGTTTACATAAATGACGCACCTCAGATGTAAGCTGTGTTCATTTTGATTTACTCTGTTAACATTAATGACGCGCCTAAGATGTTACTTGGTTTCATACTCATTTACTATGTTAACATAAATGACGCGCTTCAGATGTAAGCTGTGTTCATTCTGATTTACTGTGTTAACGTAAATGAGGCGCCTCAGACGTTAGCATGTTCATACTCATTTACTCTGTTAAAATAAATGACGCGCCTCAGATGTAAGCTGTGGTCATACCCATTTACTCTGTTAACATAAATGACTCGCCTTAGATGTAAGCTCTGCTAATTCTAATTTACTCTGTTGACATAAATGACGCGCATAAGATGTAAGCTATGTTCATACTCATTTACTCTGTTAATATAAATGACGCGCCTAAGATGTTAGCTATGTTATATGTTAGCTATGTTATACTCATTTACTCTGTTAACATAAATGACTCCCCTCAGATATAAGCTGTGCTCATGCTCATTTACTCTGTTACCATACATGACGCGCCTAAGATGTTAGCTTTGTTCATACTCATACTGTTAACATAAATGACGCGCCTCAGGTGTTAGCTGTGTTCATACACATACTGTTAACATAAATGACGCGCCTCAGATGTAAGCTGTGTTCATACTCATACTGTTAACATATAACATAAAGGACGCGCCTAAGATGTTAGCTTTGTTCATACTCATACTGTTAATATAAATGACGCGCCTCAGATATTAGCTGTGTTTATACTCATATTCGGTTCGAACACTTAAATGATACCAAAAAAGTTTATGTGTTGAATAATGTTTTATCTGTTTCGCAGATTATATTGCAAAGAAATAATACTCATCGTTATGGTAGTTAAATACATATATGTATAAAGTTCAGTTCTTAATAAATGTTTGGGCACTAAACCTATGGACAAATACACACTACATACTTTTAGAAGTTATAGCATTCGAACTTAATGATATGAGCCTACTTTATGGAAACATACCCAATACATACGTTTAGAAGTTATAGCAATTTAACTTATTTGTATATATGAAAAAGACATGGTATCTCATATAAAGTAATAACGTTACAAACAACGTTCCGGCATTGAAGCTATAAACGTTTCTGTTTACGCAATGAGTTGGCAAGGGTCGCCTTTTATTATTGCTTATTTCATCCATCGGACGAAGCTAAATTTATATCAAAACACGACATTGATTCAAATAGCAACTATTTCTGTCTTAGGAATCAGAAAAAGAAATCAGTGATGTTATTTTATGACCTTACTATTATATGGTAACGTTGAGCTTGTCAGTGTGTTTGAGTGTTTAACACAATAAACAAAAAGTGATTACATTAATTGTCAAAATGACAATAACATATATTTCATAAAATGAATCATAATTATATGAATTAAGTAAAGGGGTGTTCAAATTACTAAAACCCATAACAAACATGTCTATGCTTGGATCCGAATGTTGGTACTCAGCCAACCCAGTTTTGACTCTTCAATGTGTAGGCACTAAGTCATAGGTAGTCAATGGAATTTCTGGAAAACTCGAACACTGACGTAACGCTTACATGTCTACCCGTGTCCACGTATCCCGTCGTTGGACCAATGCAATCCCAACATACTGTAATATTCGGTTCGATTTCATGTCGGGTCCTGTCGAACACACACCGATCTAGATAAAAACAGAACTTGTGTTTATTTATATACATAGACACTTAGGCGAGTCGTCAGAAAAACCAGACGTGCGGGTACAGTGCCGGAGCCTGGTACTGCAATCAGTACGCTTAACCTTCCAGATGTGTATTATTTTTTTATGATAAATATGCTTTATATATCGGCGAATGTCGACCCTAATCGGCCATCATCATCTGTAGGAATGTATTTTTCTTAAATCATCTAGCATGCACCCAATATAGATATATAAGTATGAATGACAACCTGTTTAAATATATAACAATTCATTCCCACACATAACCGTGTTCGCAATCACTATCAAATGAACCGCACAGGCTAATAAGGGACGACACTTTCCGCTTTATGTTATTTTACTTTTCAATGATGTACCATCATAGCGAAATTGCAGTTAAAGTAAATTGTCTGCCCGGTTGAGCTGGTGTCGACTGCAAAGGCTAATCCGGAATGACACATTACGTACATGCATTAAACGGCATTTTTGGCTCATTTATTTTGTTTGTTAGCTGTACAGTTTTCGCTCGGATGATGCTCTTAATCGGCTATTTACCTGGTTTGCAGTCAAAATTGACCAACCATTCACCGTCTTGACAGGTATAGGTTCCGGTCCCTTGTTTGGAGCACCGGGGATTCCCCACTATGAGCACTGTTCCATCTGGGAACAGGGTACCAGACAGATCATCCAGTGCCATCATTTCGATTGAGAACACAAAGTAGGTGGCCAGGTCAATAGGCGGGGGTTTACAGACAACTAATGCCAACGAGACAAAATATAAAATATGAACACTGTGACACGTGTCTATGTGATGAAAGGCTACAAAAGTATCATTTGTGAGATTAAAACTTCACGTGTGTCCACTAATATACAATTTTGAGATCATAGCCCAAATGCGTGTATGCGAGAAACAATATTCAGTCAATAATGCAATTTATATAAATACTTTCTAAAGAAAATATCATCTTAACACTCACTTTATAGCTATGTGTAGAACGAGTTTTCAAATAGGGAGGTGAAGTGTGCAAATTGTTTGTTTGCACTTGCTCGATATTTGAATTTTGGGGTTACTGTCAACATCACATACCTGTCGCGCGGATAACATGCATACTTCTACTTGAACTAAACCGGTTATCACACTATCAAATCTAAAGCTAAAGCAAGATATGCAAACAGACAAATGGTTATCAAAGCCATGTGTCATCCAATATTAACATATGAATTCGATAGTTATGTTCAGATGTGAGCGCAAAAGGTTTGAAGTTCTTTTAGAATAACCCACAGTCTTCGAAAACCTATAAAATTGTGAAAAAAAAGTTTGCTATTGCATTTGTTTGAAATCATTTATATGTTTTCAACCGCCACGCCCATACTTTTCGGGTTGTTGCATCGTTGAATTGGATCATCGGGAGGTCCCTGGCAGAAGCATTCGCAGTTTATCCCCACTTCTTTTAGAGTAACTAGAGTCTACGAAAACCTATACAATTGTGAAAAAAGGGTATGCTATTGCGATATACATCCATACCTTTCCGGTTTCGGGTGCATCGTAGAACTGGATCTTCGGGAGGTCCCTGGCAAAAGCATTCGCAGTTTTTCCCCACAAATGCATCCTTCGGGCATTCTACGTGAGCACACTTCTCTACAATCGTAGGTATGCATAGAAGGTCAAGAAAAGTCCATACAACTTTGTGAAAATACGAGTTGGTCAATACAACGAAGAATATTGTAATAAGAAATGAATGAACTATAAAGTGGTGGTGTTGCTCATTCTTCTCACAAAAAGTATTATGTATGTGTGGCATGCACTCTGTATTATAACATTTAGTTGTTGTTTGTTTTAAATTCAAAGAGATTTGCGTTGGAACACGGATTAAGTGCAAACATTTCTAAGAAGTTTGAACTTTGTTAGAGTATTTGCGGGTTCAGACTTATGGACACTATTTGTTTCTTAAACTTAGACCTTAAATTGTTATTTTTCCTATATCAAGACGTTGAAATACATGTACACGTATACAAAACAAACAATTGGGCATTGAACTAAACTAGATTTATGTGAAAGTTCGATGACGATCGGTTAGCTAAAAGGCACTCAATATCATACTATTCGGATCGGTATGCATATTTACCTTACAATTCCATGTCTGATTAGTTTGGTAATCCCTTTGTCAATACATATTTTCAAAACCAATCATTTTAACGTTCCTTTGATCCA
Organism: Dreissena polymorpha; assembly: GCF_020536995.1. Classification (NCBI taxonomy): domain Eukaryota; kingdom Metazoa; phylum Mollusca; class Bivalvia; order Myida; family Dreissenidae; genus Dreissena; species Dreissena polymorpha. Next base: position 62,302 of record NC_068365.1, read on the forward strand.
GGTTATTATAAAACCCTATGAATGTCAAATGTTCTTTTGTAATTACCTATTGATATAACCTTCCAATTTAAAAAGCATCCAAAAACTATAATTTCATATTGAAACAATGTCCTAAATATGTATATAAAAAAGTTTTATAGGGCGTACGATACACAACAGATATTGACACACATGACTTCCGTAGAAATACTTTCAGCTTAATATCTTTATCAAGAAAAGCCCAACCTTTGCACTTATACATGGCGTTCACGATTTGTACATCATGGAAGCTGAGCTGTCGTGCTTCTCCAATTATATCCAAATAATCTTCGTCTATCGGTGCCATCGAAATTGCATTGAGTGGGTCGGCGAAAAACTGTGGACGAGTGCAATCATTATGTATTACAGTTTCAGTCAAAGCAAACATACTTGAACAACCAAAACATATGTTAAACTTTTCTTCTTAAAGTTCTCCGAAAATACAGAATCTTCCACAGCATATTTCTGTTCATAAATGTTAAACATGAGGACAATATTCATCCAATTATAATTTGTGTTAAGATATTTTAAAACCTACCGATTGGTTAAAGTTATTACGACTTTTACAACGCTCAATTGCTATTAAAACTATGTGAAGATGTTTGTTAAAGAGTCATTCCTGTCGGGTTGGTTAACATATGACGAAGGTTTCAGAGACGTAGTTATTTAAGTCATTTGTTACGACTACCACTCACTACAAACAGTGACTGACCGAATAAGCTCATAATTGACTTTATTTTTGAACACATCGAACAAAAATAGCAGTTTCTGTTGCTGTTCTATATAATGCTGTAAACTTACATTTTTGCCATAATGCATAATGCTGTGATAGTCATACGTCTTGTTAAAATCAAGATATTGGTCTGCGATAAGTTTTTCAAAGTTGTAGTAGTTTATCTGTTTAATGTTCTTGTAATTTACAAGAATGTAATTGTCCCGATCCGCCCTATTGTGTTCATGGTATAGGCCGATGGCATGCCCTATCTGATGTAAAATTATCGGCAGCTGCAATGTGAAATGTTAGCTCATAAAAGAGGCAATGATTGAGCCCGATTGATTATCAAATGTTTTAGAACGATGCCGTTTTACGTTTAATTGTGTTATTGAGATCAGTAAAGAAAATATATTAGCTACCATTATTTTATGCAATTTTTAACCAGTATGTGTCACAATACAGAACAATCAGATTGTAGACATATTCGACCACTAGATATATTAACTGACCAACAATCAACACTTTACTGCTATAGTGACGCCCATGTAATCTATATTTACCGTCACACAATGGTTTGGATCTAAGAAGATGTATTGGGGTCCACTCATCCTCCCTACATTCGACTCGCAGGCGCTTGATGAAAAAAGGGCAAAGTTATATATTAAAATGAGCCTCGTTCTTGGAAGACATAGCGATATGTATGTGTGTAAAGTGTCTTCCCAGATAAGCTTGTGAAGTCGGCACATGCTTATTAGGGACGACAATTTCCGCCTAATCTCCGCCTTAAACTGACCAAAATTCTGACTTAAAAAGTAAAGCTAAGTGTCTTACTTTAAAATAAACAAAACGTAAATATAAATCAAATTCTGACCTCAAAAGCATGAATATCGGTAGTAATGTACAATGTATATGATTTATATGAGTATTTTATCAAACTGCCCACTCTTCAAAAGGACTGAAAATGATATGATCGTATTGGTCTGTCTTTTCTACGAAGAGCAAGCACGTGTGTCTGCTCCAGCGTTCAATTGCCTTCAAAATGGTTAGCATTCCAGCGTTACCTGCAATTGAAACACTCAAGTCAACCAAACATTGTCATTTAAACATGCACCAAGAAGTTGATGTCTTAAATTCACGTTGAATATATAATTTATTTGTATTTGCAATATTGTTCAAGTCGTATGAGATAAATTTTAAGTAATTCATTTTTGTTTGTTTTTATGTTATGTAAATACAACGCCATTGAGTTTAAAATCGAACGAGTGAATTGGACCGACTAGTAGCACAAGATCATAAGAATGGGGAAATATATTGAAACATAAAATATGTAAACATAACCTGATTTATTATTCGTCAATACAAATGCGAATGATATTTTAAGTTGCAAAACATATAGTTGAAGTTATAATTTGCTATTAAAGAACGTGTAGGAATGTATATTAACACGTATAAAACATTGCATTGTATTGGACCTTAGATTTCATCAAGTACGATCATACCAAATCCTTTCTCTATCTGATACGGTATTTCGAGGGGCCAGCGACTCTCATCGCTTTTTGATGCAATCCTTTTTCGACGATTTGCAGACGGACTAACAACGCTATGTGTCTCGCAGGAATCACCGTCGTGTTTGAAGTCCTTTCTACAAATTTGTAAAACGACCCAACATAATAAATAAAAACTGACTTGCTAAATCAAGCATTTAATCATAAAAAAATATGTTTTCTACTAGACAATTCGATAAGTTACCTGAAAGCATCCTTGTATGTTTTCACGTCTATAACCATATCGTAATGCAGCTTCACCAGCGTTCTGTTGCTGCCCTTCATTCTATACCGACACCAGTCTTAAATAAAGGTTAGCTTTAACAACCTTAATATACTAGTATAGGACTTATGAAACACAATCAGAAGAGAAAGGCTTGTTACTATACACTAGTTTCTTATTTAGAGCTAAATAAATAATAGAGTTTTCATATAAGGCCAAAGTTTGAGATTCAGTACAATACAGGGCAATATACATGTATAAAACTCAAAACGAAACATAAAGATGATGCGCAATGGGGCAATCGCTTTGGAACGGACAATGACCATCCTTTGTTGTTAAAAGGGTTAAATACTATATGAACCCCACAATGAACCCAACATTAATCCCAAACACAACGTTTACATGTACTTGTATGCAGAAAGAAAAATAAATATTGGTTAAAACCGTAATTTTAATAAAATACTTGATAGTTTTTTATATAACTCAAAACAAAAATAAAATCAAACATAATTATATATTACATGGCCATATCCTTGAAACCGTACCAAGTGCAAAATACGTAGAAGTAGATTTATCCGAAGACCTTTCTTTCAACACTAACACTAATAGAATATGTACAACAGCAGATAGAACACTTTTCCTTAAACGTGACAGCCAAACTTAAAACAAAAAAAGTAAAAGAAACTGCCTATAAAACTCTTGTCAGGCCTCAAGTAGCATACTTGTCTCCAGTTTGGTCGACATACACAAAATTGACATGGCTCTGAGAAGAGCAATCAGATGGGTAAATAACAGCTATCCCACTTATGATAGTGTCTCAGACATGCAACAGTCACTCGGTACAAGATCTCTAGAGAACAGACGGACTGATGCTAAAATAGTATTTTTTGACAAAATTGTCCACTCATTAGTAGCTGTCCCCGTCCTCGCATATTTTGAAAATCCCAGGAAATTGACTCGCCATACACATCCTGTAGCTTATAGACAGATTAGCACAATTTCTAACTATTATAAATGTTCTTATTATCCCCGCCGATTTTTTTTTCGCGGGGGATATTGTAATTGGTCCTGTCCGTATGTCCGTCCGTCCGTCCGTCTGTGCGTCTGTCTGTCCGTCTGTGCGTCCGTTCGAAACTTTGTCCAGAGCATAACTCCAAATCTTTTCAATGTATTAACTTTAAACTTAGAATATAAACAGATGGCAACTAGGAGAAGTGCAGTGACCAAGAACCATAACTCTATCTACCTTAGTTTTCAAATTATCTCCCCTTATAATTTCAATGTAAATTTTTGTCTGGAGCATAACTCTAAATCTACTGAAGGGATTTACTTGAAACTAGAAATATATACAGAGAGCAACTAGGAGAAGTGCAGTGAACCATAACTCTATCTACCATAGTTTTGTATTATCTCCCTTTATTTAATTTCAAAGTAAATTTTTGTCCGGAGCATAACTCTAAATCTACTGAAGAGATTTACTTGAAACTAGAAATAAATACAGATAGCAACTAGGAGAAGTGTAGTGAACCATAACTCTTTCTGCCGTAGTTTTTTATTTATCTCCCTTTTTTAATTCTTTTTTTTTATTATTTATATTTTATTTATTTATTATATTTAATTATATTTCATTTAATTTCTTAGTTAATATTTTAGCTCTTCAATTTTTTTATATCTCCCTTTATCTAATTTTACAATAATATTTTTATTTGAACACTGAAGTATTCACTGTAAAATGAATAGATGAGTTTAAGGAAAAATACAGTGATCAAGAACAGTTACTGTTTATAGTCTTCTTTTTAAAGGGGCCTTTTCACGCTTTGTTAAATTGACAAAATTGAAAAAAAAATGTTTCAGATTCGCACATTTTCCTTGAAGTTATGATATTTGTGAGGACACAGTAATACTGAACATTTACCATGCTCTAAAATATACATTATGTGCATCTTTTGACGATTTAAAACCCTGAAAATTATCAAGCGTTGCAACGATTCAATAATTTGGAGAATTATGTTGTTGTCGTATTTTTTGATACTACGAGGATTACATAAATAAGGTAAAACATACGTTGAACATGGTATTGGAGCGGATTTTCTAGTGGATAGAGCGGTAGACTTTTGCTCCATGGCTCCAGGGGTCAGTGGTTCGAGCCCCGTTGAGGGTTACTTTTTTTTTAAATTCTTTAATTGTATTCTTGTTTTTTTACTGGATATTTTTAGACCCAAGGTTAACATTTATCAATATAAAGCATTTAATGACAAACTTCAATACATGCCAAAATTTGTGAAAAGGCCCCTTTAATTACCTCCCTTTCTTTCATTTACATATATTGTATTCTCTACAGCATAACTCCAACACTATATAACTAATTGATCCTTGAAATATAAATAGATGACACAGGTGCCATGTTTAACAAATTTTATTCTGCTCTCTAAACAAATGTTATCATACAAGAAAACACATTTCAGTGGGGATTTGGCACTACTGTGACAAGCTCTTGTTTTCCAAGCACTGTCATAATATGGAACAACCTCCCATCAGAAAGTGTCCTCCGGCAGAGTGCGTTTTTAACCTGATTTTAACTCTTGTCTGTACATTTAATAACACTTTCAAACTTTGTTTCAGTCTTACGTTCTTTGACGTCTCACGGTCAATACTTTTATTGTACAATATTGTATAAATATTTTTCTTGCACTGACAGCTTGATCTGTTAATAATACCCGAAAGGGGAGTTCTACAGTATCCGAAGATAGATATATAGTATAGTTATATAGTCTGAAACCTTTAATTAAAGGGACATTTACAAAGTAGTAGGGCATGGAAAAAATGTATTTTATATCGTGTTACCTGACTGTACACTATGTCCAGTTCCTACACGCATCATCTTGTCTGTAAATATAAAGTAACATTTGTGTTCATATTCTTGCATTTCAAAACAACTTTTTAAAATACATTTAGCATCTATTAGTTTTGTTGGTAAAAAAACATAATTGAATGTCTTAAACATTTATAATGAGCCATAGTTAGGACTGCAAAAAAGGATTTAAGAATTAAGGAGTTTTATATTAAGTATATTAAAGGGGTGAATATGTTTAAGCATTATTATGATACGGCAATCACGTTTAGTTGAGCCGATCAAAAAAAATTAGCAGAGAATCACATAATGAACACATAAACATGTAAAAAGAGTGCTATACTCCCTCTGTTTAGTTCACTCTTGTGTTTTGTGCAATAAGCGGGCATTTTGAATGATTTTGGACAGGGACTTTCTAACAGAATATGTGTGAAAATGTTTGATTAGAACAAAAATGCTTAAAAACATATTTTAGCTTGAAGCTATGACAGCCATATTGTGCAGTGACGCGGAACCATGTATACATCTTTGGTAGAGAACCTTTAAAGGAGCGCCTCTGTACATTTTCATAGAGATTGGCCAATTACTGAAGGTAGTTTATCAATTATAAACTCCCGCCTTACTTTTCAAGTCGGATGATGACGACATTCATAAGCGAGTTAGAATGTCAACGGGGTTGGATTTATAACTATATCAACTTTTTACAGCGATTTGATGTGAACATGATTTAATGCTGACATTTATGTATTGGCTTCATGTTCACATATCCAGGAAATGTCATGTTTGACTAACAGTATTTATATTAAAATTAGCATTCGATATGTTATCAAAATAGAGCTCTTATTCTGCCATCATACATTCCAAGACTTAAAAATACGTATATGTGTGCACATACGTGATATATACTTAGTTCAATTTAATTTAAACCTTTTTATTTTAGCTAGATTGTATCGAAAGCCTAAGACTTATTTCGAACGCTCTCGAGTTCATTTCATGGAACTAGAACCGGTACTTGGTGTCTTTTAAAGAGATCTAAAGAACGCTCCCATGGTGGAGATCGAACCCAATACCTCCCGGTCGATAGTTATATATACTTCATATCATGTATTGTACTCAATTTGACGTTGTTTAAATGTACAGTTCATTAACGTGTTTTGTTTTATTTTCACAGGCTAAAATGTATGAATCATTGAGGAGCAGAGTGAAACTCAAACGACATGCTTATCCTGCACCCGATTATCCCAAAAGTGTTATAAAATGTACCATGTACACATACTTCACGTCAACACAAGTTAAAGATCAGACGTTATAAATAACTACGCCATTTAAGTTAACGAAGACGTAAAAACCTCATGCCCATTATGAATGTACATGATTGTTTAAAAATAAATAGTTTAGTATGCGATATGTCAATTCTGACAATATCTTTATTTTTTTTTAAACTAACCAGTTTGCCCGTTTTATGTCATAATGATCATGTTGTATTCTGAAATGTGTTTCCTTGTTGCAAATTAATTGTTCTTTGTAGTGCTATTGTTTTGCATAAAAAGCATATTCCTATTAGAATTATAAACAATAAATCTTGAAACATTCCTTAATTAATGTGTTTATATTTCGAAGTTTATGAGGAGTATTGACCAGGAGTGCGTCCAATTTCTCTTACCCCATTCACTTATGCTATAAGGCATAATGAAACCAAAAGTATGTCGTTTAATCTATATGCACACGCATACATCAGGCTACAGTATAAATTTAAAGTTGAGTTCATATGTGTTAAAATGAAAACAAAAACAGAGCAAATGTTCAATCATAAGAATTCTAAATTATCACAATCAGTGGAATTCTTAACAACTTAGACTTTCATTGACTTTTTACTCGATACAATGATGTATTTAATATTGAAATCTTACATTTACTCTTCAGAAAGATGCGATGTTTAACTGGGCCAGGAAAACAAACATTCGAGCAATGCATTTTGAATGTGTGTCACGTGTGTGACTTGTGTTTTTAGTGAAATCAAGGCATGAGGTACGCAATAAAATTCAACCCATCATTTATCAACAGAATAACATAATAATTGCATTGTGCAGAAGCAGTGGGGAAAATTATCAGTTGCATGACGTATAAAAAAGTAATGACAAGGATGGATTTGGGGATTATAATGGTTGCAACCATCATCTTTAAAACAACAAGTACAATAAGATGTAAAACTCCATTGTCAACACAATGATAATACAAGCTCAAACATGATTGACACTTTCATTATCACAATGAATTAGTGTTGATTTAAAGGTAAGACTTTTAATATATGCATTTTAAAAGGCACATTATCTTTTAAACACTAAACTCTTGATGGCGATTCTAGGACTTTAAATTGATATTGTTGGTCGTCGGATTTGCCGCACTTATTTTGTCAAAACGGAGAAAAAAAATCCGCTCGCACTCATTTTTGTGTCCTTCTGTAACCATAACGCACGTGTTATTTTATTTGTGAAAAAAACACGCAATCTTGCATAAACGATTTTGACGCAGTATACGAATGCCGAATATATTGTTTCTTAACCTTTTTAATCGATAACTGCAGACGCTCAAAAATTCGATCGAGACGACCAGAAAAATGGCTTCCTGCGTGAGCAGCACATGTTTCGCTGTCGTGACCGTTTAACAAATTGCGGTGAAAAGTTGCTGCAGCCAACCCTTATAAATATAAAAACATCTGCTCCGTTCTGTGACTTATTTGAATGTGTTTGTTCACGTTCGAACATGCAACTATCAGCAGATACAGTTGAAACATATTTCAAACAATATCGGGAAACATGATTTTTTATGCATTTTCGTCATTAAATGGGCTTATGGACGGTATTTCCCAATATGTAGGCAAATTTTTCCAATACCACAATTTTAAGTGGACAAAAAATAAATATTAAATCATTAAAGGCTGGTTCTAAAAGTGTCACAGGGACAATGTTTTATAAGTATTAAGTATTAAAATTCATGTTTGACGGAACATCATCAACATGTTTAACAGCTGAAAATATATGTATTTCAGAAACATCATATACGTTCTTTGTAATGTATAAATTTAATTCAGAAACATACATAGATGAACAGATTAGGCACTAGGCTAAGTGCCATGAAGTTCATACATAATATATAAGCCAGCAGTTATCTAAAATGTTAATTTCATGACGCACTGCTATGAATAGCAGACTTAAATGTAACCACCTTAATAGTTTGATATGGTGTTGCATAAACATTTATTACATTATCTCCTGATCAACTGTAACCTTTGAAAGTATATAAAGGTGAAACTAGCTTTATACGTGTGTTCTACATTTTAAAGTTACGTACTGAAACCTAATTTCAGTGCATTTTTATTTGAAAAGTATGTTACTCGTAGATATAATATTGCTTGTTTGTACATAGATTCTTTTCTTTGTATGAGAATTGATTTGAATGTAAAATAAAACTGTTTAAACCTGTAAATCTTGTTAATGCAATATTTTTCTATCGAAATGCGATTTTTTTCGCTCTTCGCTCGCTCGAGAATTTTCCTTTTTAAAAAAAAAAATTTGCTCGCCTTTTCAACTTTTTTTTTTAAATCCGTAGACCAACAAATCAATTTGGAATGGCCTTATATATCCAAACAATTATGTTTCCCAATTAGTTCAGCTATTATTTTACGTATGTATAATGTTTGTACTGTTTGCTTATTTTAATGTCAAAACTGTTGCAGTCATAATATCCCTCATTTATCAACGCTTTTTAAACCTCTGACATAGATAGATTGTTGTTTCCTTTCTTAACGAGTTTCCTACAAAAAAGAAATAGTAACATTGCAGAGTAGCACCTGATATTACAAAAAGTGGGCGTAGTATATTTGCGCTATCGGTCAGTGTTTAATAACACTGCATCACACAATGTGTTGTCATCGGGTCATTGTCATGCAGTAGGACGAAATGATTCTATATAAGTAAACAGCAGCAGGTATTAATTGTTTAAAGTTTAAGAATATAATTATATTAAGTATACATATACAATAAGGAATATAGCATGAATTAGTAAAGGAATTTGACAGGAAAAGAGAACATTTGATCGAAGGAAAACGTCAATATACACTATTGGACTTATTGATAAATAGTTCACAACTACTTACATACAAAACACAAGTGTGGCTATACATAGTATCATAGTTTATATACGTAATATATGTGTGCACATGCATATATGCTACCGTCATATTCTTCTTTTACTTGTCGGAACACATCGTCAATGGCTGAATGTCCCTGACCCAATACCAGAACCTAAAAAAGTACAGTACTCCTTTCTATGAGTTTGATCAAAATTATTGTATAAATGCTTTAGCAGCTTTAGTTATGAAACCAATTCCTTCTACGCTATGCTTTGTTACAAGTAGTGCTTAACAATAGGCATCCAATATGATAAACTATTTCATTGACTTAATTGTATTACGTTTTTTTCAAAAGTGATCATATTGATTCGTTAACTAACGCGCATTTTTTTAAATATATAATTTCCATATTATAATAAATTATGTTATATATAACCCATAGTAAAATGGTCATGTTTGTCTTTCACATGCAATCCTCAATAAGTGAGGTGCACGGTGTGATATTAATAAGCAACATTGAAAAACACTTAAAGGCATACACTGTTTTAATTAGGTATTATATTAAAATCTCACGAACAAATTGAGTGTCCTTGCTGCAATATAACCATTCATTCAATTAGTAAGTTGTCTTTTTTGTCATATGTCAAATCTGATCCCCGTTAACAAAACAATAAAGTTTTAAATCATTTTATCATGCGATCAACGAAAAACTTGCATTTTGACGTGCATAACTTTCGGCATTCGTAGGTTTAAATTTTCGTTGTTGAAAAGCATTTAGTATACTGAACATGCACTACTTACAAACACTATCAATTGCGCTGCTTTCCACATTGTCAAGTATTCCGATAGGATTAAACCAAAACAATGAGAACATTAAAATATTCAAGGCAGTTCATATACTTTATTTCTGATTAAAACGGAACTTTTTATACACGTTTTCTCTAGATATTGAATCGTTTGCTCGGACAATAAAAGCCCTCAGTGGCTGGCGTTTGCGCAATATATTACCGTTGTTAATTTCATTCTGGGATATAGGGAAGTTATGTAAAGTGGGTTATTGTTTAAAGAATACACACTTGTTAAACTCTAAGAACTCATCAGCATGAACAATGGGTTTGTATATAACATATATCTCATAATTAACGTCCAATAACTGTGGAAGATATAAACTAATTACATCGGTTGTGAAAGGGAACTGATGAATCTACATGCATTCCGTGCAAACATTTTTTTTTAAATGATGTAGTAAAATATGATCTCACATAACAAATCAACTAGTTTCTTATAGGTACACAAACATTCAGCAATGACTTGTCATGCATAAACACTTAGTATACATACCAACGCTTACGTGTCATACAAAAATCACTTACTTATCGTGCATAACAACAGTGACTTGTTATGTATAACAACGCTGTATTTAAGTACATTAATACCTAACAACACTGACGTGTCATACATAACATCGCTCAGCTTTTATACATAGCAATACTGACTCGTCATAACAACATCGAGTTGCCATACATATCAACAATGACTTTAAACATACCAACACTGACTTTTCATACAGAAGAACACTGAGTATTCGTTTGAAACAAAACTTAAGTTTCATACATAAAAACGCTGACCTGTCATACATAACATTACATGACAGCATTCACTGTATTCATACCAGCACTAACCTGTCGATAACTTGCCATACATAAAAACACTCACGTGTCGAACACTGCATAACAATACCGACTTTATACATACCAACACTTACTTGTCATACGAAACATAACTGTATTTTAATTCATGACAACGCTGTAGTTTTCATACAAAACACAACCTTCTTTTCATACATAAGAATGCTTACCTATCGTACATTACACCACTGAATTGTCACAAATAACAAAAATGTCTTTTAAAACATATCAACGCTGACCTTTTATGCAAAAAAATAGTGTTCATATATTATAACCTTACCAGACATACATAACAACACTGACTTGTCATAAATAACAATGCTGAACTGTCATACATAACAAAAATGACCGTTCATACATGACACCACTGACATTTTGTACATAGAAACTCTGACTAGTCTTACATTAAAAACAAACATGACAATACTGACTCGTCATACATAACAACACTAACTTTTCATACATAACACCAATGACTTGTTATTCATAACAATGGCGACCTGTCAAACATAAAGTACTGACTTGCCAGTACATAACAACTCTGACTTGTCATATATAACATAACTAACTTGTCGTACATAACTTCACTGATTTATCATACATAACAACGCTAACATGTAATACATACCAACACTGACTTGTCATACATAACAACTCTGCCTTGTCAAACATAACAATACTGACTTGTCATACAAAACAAAGCCGATATTGGAAACATTACAACACCGGCAAGTCATACATAGAATCATCGACATGTCTTTCATAACAACAGTGACTTGTCATACAAAGCAACATTGACTTTTCATACATAACAACTCTTACTTGTTAAACATAAAAGTACTGACTTGTCAAAAAAAAAACAATGGCTATATTGGTAACATAACAACACCGGCAAGTCATACATAGAAACATCGACATATTATTCATAACAACACTGATTTGTCTTTCATAACAACACTGACTTGTCATACATAACAACATTGAGTTGTCATACATAACAAAGCTGAATTTGCATACATAAAAACATTGGATTTTCATAAAAACAAACACTGACTTACCATTAATAACAACGCTGACTTATCATACATAACAATACTGACTAGTAATATATAACAACCCCGCCATGTCAAACATAACAGACATGCCATATTTAGAAACACATACATGTCATGCACTATATTGTCATACACATGAACACTGACATGCATTACATGTATATCAACAGTGACATTTCGTACATACAAACATTGGAAATAAATGTTTCCTGTTGAGTAATTTGAGTTATTAAGACAACGTCGCTGTGTTTCGACGCGGCATTCGTCGCCAATGACTATCTGTGTTATCTCCTGGGAACATTGCTCGCCGCGTTGTTATTTATTAAACCACATTGTACATATCGCTAAACATAGATTCATTTTATTTCGTATTTAAGGATAATATTAGACACGCTAGGTATGCAGATACTTTAATAACGGATGGCACTTGGATAACCGAGAACAACAAAAGAGTTCTAGATTTTTTGTGCATTTATGTTCTGTTGATTTGGTTTTAAAACACGGAACATTGTTTGTTCGATTAATGGTACAGCATTTCGTATTGCGATGATAGAAATTCGCAGAAAATACGGTGGATTATATAAAAAAAACGATAACATTCCATCGATAATCACGCTTGAATCGGATGATCAGTACATATTTCAACAAAATAAAAATACTTGGAAATAAATCAAAAACGTGCATAGTATTCGAAATATAAGATCAACATGTCCATTAATGTTACAGCATGTTACATTTTAGTTTACTGACGTATTTGAGAAAATTCAGATGTTTAAAGAGTCGGATGCCAAACTATCATGGACACTTCTTTAACCGATCATCGTAATGACAATGATACTTCTATTCTCGATTACTCGACACTTTTTACCAGATAAACAACACTCTTTTTAAACAATCAGAAACGCAGAATTTGCTGTAGTATGTTATAGTAAGCAGGCAATACAAAAAATGTATGTACTGACGCACATTGTAAATTAAAAACGAATTACCGAAACGTTTTCTTATCCCTTCGGAGTATGATTATGATTTTGTATAAATATGAAAGATACTAATTCAATATATCTGATGAGTACTCGCTAAGGTTCGAAGGTTTTTTTTTCATTGCAGAAATCAATAAAGATAATTAACGGTTTCTTTTTATTTAATCAATTTATTTTGCCTTATTTAAACGAATGGGCAATGAAGCAAATTCAGCGAAGATTCAGAAAAGCCTATACATGCACAAAAATATGAAATCGCAAACAATATATTACATTTAACAAATTACATCCAACAGTTCATTTAAAATAGACAACGTGTAGTCTCAACAAACAATGTGGTTTTTGGTCAATCAGACATGTTTGCATTGTTCCAAAAGATATGCACATGCTATTGAATTTGCGTTAAGAACAGGAGGTTTCGCCAATACTAAATTTAACACTAGTAAATTTGCATGTTTAGTTAACTGTTTCTATGTAAAATGAATACAGGATTTACTCTGCAATGTTGTCGTGTGTGTGTTTGATTCAAGTTTGTTTATTTAGCCTAGGATGTTGTTAGCATTAAGCTAATCCTAACAAAGTATTTTGCCAATACTGCCTTGAATGATTTGAACCTCTGTCTATGTAATATATAAGAAAAAACAACGTTAGAACAATGTATGCGTCTTCGTTTGACCGGATGTTCTTTCAATTTAATGCATGAACAACATAATTGTTATCAAATACAGTCAATTAAACCACTTCCTTTTGGTATTTATTAAGTATTAAGCGCATACTTATTCAACAAAGACTAGTACTCGTGGGTATTTGATTGAGCAATTAAAATCCGTGATTTTAGCCTTTGACAGACCACTCCTACCTATAAACGTCCATGTAGTAGATGAGGGTCTGTATGAAACAAGGAAAGGTTAAAATGTGCTTGATGTACTGTGCATATTTGACGATAACAACATGTGTTTTTTTAATTGTGACACGAAGCTTGGGTTTTAATTACAACGCATTCATATGCAGTGATTTGTATTTTGCAGATTATTAATAAAACGAACCGTTTCATAGTGCGTGGCTACATGCAGATGGAAGATACCGTCTGCAGCACACTGTTTTAACTCCTTTAACAAAACCGGGCAATGAAGCGAATCAAATTAAAAATTGAAATTGCAAACACATTGTTTAAATATGAAACGGCTTAGTACTGAATGCATGTTTACTCAATTCCGTTTTACATATTTTATAAAACAGATTTTTGTGTAAGACAAAGTTAATTGATGTACCTTGATATACTACTAAGACCAGGCTCAGTACTTTACGCACATTTACTTTTATCAGTTAACAAAATATTTTATAAAACATATATTTGCTGTAAGAATATTTAAATGTATGTTACTTGATGCAATGTATACATAATATATGAAAAAATATTACATGTAATTTACACCATACTCCAAATACAGTCATCTCATTGATAAAGTAATAAACCAAGTCCTATTGCATGACAATCTGTGTAATGTGATTTTACATTAAATATACAATGTGATAATTTAAAATGTTATGATAAACTACTATCACAAAAAATAAGTTAACAACATTATCAAGTATATTGACGATTATTTTTTGCAGAGAACATATGGTCAACAGACAATTTGGGGGAAAAGGTAGCATCACCGCATTTCAAAAAAAATAATAGGCGGTAAAGATTACACATTTTGTTTTAAAACAACAATGTTTTTATTGAACAATTGAGAAACGATCATTCAACAGTGTGTGTAATTTGCTTAATGTGAAAGCTTTAAATGAGTTACCATTGTGAAAATATGATCAATGTTTCATATGTTTACATTTACAATACTGTTATGATGTATTTAAATAAATAGTCCTACTGCATGCACTGTACATGCACTTATCAGTATAAAACAAATCCTTCTATATGATCAAAACAAGTTGTGAACGTCTAATATAAATACGATAATGTATGCATGCACATACGGCTTTTTTCATATCGGTCATAAACGCCACCCACTTTTCTTGTCATTTATATCACAATTATGGACCAGATTCACCATAAATAATATATCATAATATTCCTTAGTCTCGTTGTTGTGTATACATGTAATTTGTATGATAAATACATCTAAAGTGCTTGATAAGAACACATTAAAACAAGTCCTTTGCATTTTCGTATATTTATTCATTCAGTTTCATTAATTATATCATATTTCACCAAAAATGTTTTTATAAGAAGAATATGTTATCAATTTCTTAAATTAAGAAGCTAAATCGTGGACAGTATATGTTGTTTTGTCATTTAAAAAAACCACGGTAATTTTTAGGTTACCTTACACTAAATCATTTTGTTTCCCTACGTGATCCATTCGAAAATAGTGCCTATTTCTGAAGATATCCTTTTCTGTGCATTTCTGGGAGAAAGTCACTGTCTTGGTCTTTCGGTCTTGTAAGCGTAATCGACAGTCTCACACTTTTGGGTGGAGGTCTGAAGCCTTTTGTAATCTGGATCAAGTACAATTTCAAAGCATGCTTTCAGCAGTGCTTCATTAGATATTGTTATCTTAAGCTTACAGTTCTCGTGTAAATATAACTTCGGTTTGATCTTGCCAGCAGAACTCAGGTCAAACTATGCCTGTGCTGTATGTTCCACAGTTAACTTTGAAGCATAACATTATACTTGAAATTACGTTTTGGAAGTGATTTTATATATCCCTTGATATTATCTTTGTATTTTGTGTGTGCTCCTTTCAACTCATGCATTTTGCTCGGATAGATAGAGCAGACCTGTTTTGAAAGTTCGATTTCGTTAAAGCGGGTCAAGCAAACATTCCTCTACTGAATTGAGCAGTATCGATAATTATCTTCAGAGAGTTATCTCTCGAATCTTAGAAATAATTCCGAGTTCTGGGAGCCTATACATTGTATTTGTTTATAGGTCTGGATGAACCGTTCCTGACTCCGGGTTTGTGTATTCCTCAATCCGACTCCTTGTCCTGGACCGCGGCCGCAGCGCTTTTGGACGATTCATCAACGTCCTGAAAGGTCATCGCTTCATCAAGCTGGAAAATTGGATTCTGATAGTCATCTCCTTGTCCTGGACCGCGGCCGCAGCGCTTTTGGACGATTCATCAACGTCCTGAAAGGTCATCAATTCATCAAGCTGGAAAATTGGATTCTGATAGTCATCCCCTTGTAGTCGAACGAATGAACGCTGAACTACAGAGGAATCATATTAAAATGACTTTTCCATCATGACATTAGCGTGGTTCTTTGCATAGAAATTATTTAGCAAACATCCTTTTTTCTTTAAGACTCTTGGCATATTTGCTGCAACGTAAGCTTTCGCCAGTGGTTTTCAGAGAGAACACTGACTGGGATGTAGCTAAATTGACTTATTTACGAAACAGACTATCCGGATATGCAACACAAATCACATTACACTGTAAGCTCTTGACAGAGCAATTGGCGCCTTTTTAATAGTTAATTTTGGGTACTAGGCTTGTATTTGCTTGAAAGATGCAAATTATGCTTCCCAGCATCATTCCATTCATTCCTTTAATTGTGTGTTTTGGTTGTCAGTGAAGCTTTAAATAATAATGTTCTTGAAAAAACAGGATTTAATAAGCCGTAAGTGGATATTTCATTAAAAAAACTTGTTTTCCTCAAGAAAAGTGTACTGATTTAATGGTACCAGTTTTTGTCATAAAAATAATGCGTAACAATAATTAGGCCAAAAAATCAGCTGCTGTGATTAAGACTTAAAATCATGCACTTTAACTTTGCTGCGAAGGCTTCCGAAACCATGTTTTCTACGGTGGATGCATGCGACAGCGATTTACTATCTTAGAAGTTGAGAAACGGTGTGTTTTTTATTGCAATTATTTGGAAAGGACGGATCCATCTTTAAAATGATACCAGGTTCGGAAAATTGATATGTCGGAAAGGCAAGGAAATGCTTTGAAAGTTGTAAGGTTTATAATTGGACCGTACGGTAATCGGAATAAGTGTAATATAACCGTTTAGGTTTTGGGCGGCCCTCTTGGTGGCCATTTTAAACCCTAAGGAAACAAAACTTGTCATGGGAATACAAATTTTCTCTCAAACAAGACACTGTAGAACATCCTCAGCATATTAAAATTAAACCTTACAATGTTTAAAAACAAATGTGAAGGCTTATAAGTACCAAAACAAAATCCACATACATAAACATAGCTAAAGAGGCTAATATATCTAAAAACATAACAACATGCACATCTGGCATTATTTCTTAATATTTGTCATTCACGCTTTCCGTGTTGTATATTTCACAATTATCTATCATATGCACATGACTTATTATATTATCATATTATTTCGTCCCATAGTTGTATGTAAATAAAGTTAGGGTGATAATTATATCTAAACCATTGTCATGTAGAAATTGAAAACTATCATAAGCAAACAAATAATGTGTTTGTACCAATCTCTCATTTATATAAAGGCCTTTTTCACTTCATGTATAATATTTAACAAAAAACAATTAAAGCTTAGCAAAATCGTGGGGAAATGTATACGATGTGTGTGTGTCATTTGTTAAAAAAAAGGTGTTGTCTAGATTTGTGTTCGACCATCTTGGCGGCCATCTTGGATTTAGATCCCGTGGGCAAATACTTTGGTATTTGAACAAAACTGTTCTTTTATAATGTAGAATATTATTAGCATATAAAACACTTTCTAATCATGCACCGTGGCCTTCCGTTCCTAGAAGACTTATAGGACTTCGTAGCACAATGTTTATCGAGCACAATATGGGACTTTGATTCGTAGCAAAATTTACATTATGCAGAATTCAGGGCATAGATACATAGCTTACTGTAATCATTCGTTATATAGGGCTTAGATTCGTGGCATTATTTACAGTTTGCAGAATAAAGAGCTTATATTAGTAGCACAATTTATATCGCACTGATTATATGGCTTAGATTTGTAGCAAAATTTACATTTTGTAGAATAAAGGGCTTAGATTTGTAGCACAATGATCATCATGCTGAATACAGGGTTTTGACTCATAGCTCAATGTACATCTTGCAGAATATAGGGATTAGATTCGTAGCACAATGTAAATCATGTAGAAAATAGGGTTTAGATTCGTAGTAAAATTTACATCATGCAGAATATAGGGTTTAGATTCGTAGCACAATGTACATCATGCATAATATAGGGTTAAGATTCTTTGCACAATACACATTTTGCAGAAAATAGGGAATATACTCGTAACACAATTTATATTTTGCAGCATATGATACGTAGATTCATAGCACAATGTACAAAAGACGGGCTTAGATTCTTGGCAAAATGGACATCATGCAGAATATAGGACATAGATTCGTAGCACAATATACATAATGCTAAATCTAGGGCTTATATTTGTAGCACAATGTTCACCATGTAGACTAGGATTTAGATGTGTAGCACAATATAGATCACGCAGATTATACGACTTAGATTCGTAGTGCAATGTACATAATGCAGAATATTTTACGTAGATTCGTAGCACAATGTACACCATGCAGAATATAGGTACATGTACATTCGTCGCAAAATGTACATCGAACATATAATGTATCTCATATTCAAAACACAGAAAACGTCATGAAGAACAAAGGTCTAACATTAAACGCACACGTTACATCATGCAAACGGATGACTATAGACTTGAAGCAACCGTTTGAGACAGAAAGATAGTACAGTCATTACCCACAAACATTTCCGTTGAATGAAGTTGATGGATTGTTTCTTTTGCCTAGCACACTTAGTATGAAGTACCACTGTACATAATTGTACTCAAGAACGCCGCAATTTAGCACAGGTTACTGACTCTTGTTAAGGCTGTTTTCTGAGATCCATTTCACAAGTAAAGTTTATGTTTCAAATAATTCTCGTTTGAAGATTATTTTTTATAACGTTCCAGTGAAGAAAAAAAAATAACTTGTTGCATTTTTGGCGTAAACATATGTTTGCCATATAATTGGTTTTATGTGAGGAACATAAACTATATTGTTTTAATTGCGCAACAAAATATAGTTTCGCTTACCAATTTCTAAGATTTTAATATTAATTATCTGATAATTATCTGATAATCTACATATTGTTTCACTGATGTGAAGACATATCATTTGTGGAAAGACTAGTATGGTTCTTGTCAAGGCCATTGAGCCCATCTAAATAAAAAATTGGACGGACATACCATAAAATAAATATAATTTGTTATAAACGAGATGTCATTATGTATTTCGAATGTATTCGCAACTATTAGTTGATATCAGCAATTCTAAAAAGATTTTAGGAGCGTTTCAGATGTCCTTTGTAGGAATATTGAGGAGTAATTAAAACATTTCCACAACACAATTGCATACTTCCGTTATTTATAATTGAAACAATGATACGAGTGATACATTTTCAGTGCAAACTTGATGAGCAAGACACTATAACACTTCAAAACAGAAGTATGTCAAGTGTATATTGTTGTACAAATATGAGCGTCGTTCTGACACAACTGGGCTTATATGAAACAACTCGTTTTGCACATGCATTAAACCCAGTTTTCCCTGAACGATGATGATATTGAGTCCGATTCTGCTCCATCAAGATACAATGCATAATTATGTTAAAGAGCACATTTCACTTTATTAAACGACAGCAACTTTATTATTTCGGTCTCTTTAAAAAATTAACGCAACTGGGTCAGTCATTTATCCTCAAACATTTGAACAGCATGCGGGGACAGTTGATTATTGCCCTAGCCTGTGCTTTGAAGAATTAAGCAATTTTGAACTTTTTGTAGTTCAATAAAATTAATGAGCCGCGCTCTTGGAAAACCGGGTTTGCTGCTTGAGTGTTTAATGTCGTCTAAGATTAGCCTGTGCAGTCCGCAAACGCTAATATGGGATGCTTTCCGCCTAAACTTGATTTTATTTTATAACATACTTCCTTTAAACGAAAAATACCTTAATAGCGGAAAATGTCGTCCCGAGCCTGTTCGGACCGCGCAGTCTTAAACTCACATTTTAATCACGTATAAATGTCGTGAACAGAGCAATCACAAATGGTATGGCCTTCATATGTTTGAAAAAACATATTTGTTGAGTTGAGTATTTAAATTATTGTGAATTGTGTTGTGTTGTTATCAATTGTTTGTTTTTGGTTACATAACACTGCAAAGGAGATTTGACAGGGAGTATATTTGTGTCACTCTGTATAAGTCGGTAGGTTTTTCTGTCTGTCCGCATTAAATAATATTGTTTATGAAGTGAAACTTAAAATATTTCATCACCATGAAGTGTTGATTTCAAACTCATCTATTTCAAGTCCAATGATCGAGACGTGCCTGGGTTATGTCCATCTGGGCATCAAAGTCTCACTTGTATTATTATTTTATTTAAAAATGATAAATAACTATTAATAGACCTGTTTCTTGAGTAATATCTGTGCTTCATGCCCAATATTCAGTCCATATACTAAAGATTTACATTTTACATAGAAATGTAAATCATGGTCCAAATATAAACTCTAAACTCTTTAGTTAAACTCTTGAGTTTACTTTGTTACTTATTGTGTATTTTGTATAGAAATGGATTTACCACACTGTCATTTGCTGTTTACCTGGTCCTATTTTACAAGCTAAAATTATCAAATTATTGCGTTAGAGGAAGAAACTCAATTACAAGCCCACTTGTATAAATCTGAATATGAATTGTAATAATGCAAACCCTTCTTAAAAAGTATTATAGCATGCTCACGCATTAATAGTTGTTTTTAAGGACTTTGCCATGCTCTGTGTTAAGGGGGTTAAATGCATGTGCCTAGAGTGTCATCCCAGATTAGCCTGTGCAGTCCACACAGGCTTATCAGGGACGACACTTTCCGCTTTTATAATATATTTCCTTAAAAGAAAAACTCTTCTTAGCAAAAATCCAGTTAAGGCAGAAAGTGTCGTCTCTGATTCGCCTGTGCAGACTGCACAGGCTCATCGGGAACGACACTTTACGCACATGCATTTAAACCCATTTTCACAGAGCGCAGCTCAAGGACTCGGTATAAATGTCTTTTTCCAATTATTTATGTGAGGTACATATCAAATTTATTGAAATCAATGTGGTTATGCATCATGATTCAAACTTAAGTGACCTGAATTATTTTGTCTACACATGTATATGCGAACGTTCATGCAACGTTAGAGCATAACAGTAAAAATTTGTATGAACCTAAGTATTTGTTCAGTTGTAAAAACAGCCTTTTTGTGTGACTTCTTTTTTCAGATCCACTCGAGGAAAGATGTGAGGAAGCTGAGAGGAAAAGATGGCAAAACATAAAGGCCCTTCTGGCGTTGGCTGTTATTCTGATCGCAGGTCTTGTGATAGTCGTCTTGGTGCAGCATTTCAGAGGGGCATGTCCAGTAAGAATATTTTATTTGGCCGTGCTCTGTGAAAAGGGTGTTTAATGCATGTACGTTAAGTGTCTTCCCAGATTAGCCTGTGCAGTCCACACAGGCAAATCAGGGAAGACACTTTCCGCCTAAACTTAATCCATGCGGCTATTGTTCGCTTTATTAATTAAACAATTTAGCGGCATTTATTTGAGCCGCATTATGGTATGGACATTTATCATGAAACACATATGTTATACAGAATGTTTTATGTTTGGATTATAACTTAATTGTGTTTGTAAATTCAATCAAAAACGTTTATTTGATTTAACGATTTTGTAAATGTAATTGTCAATGACATTTAACATACCCGTAGCCAGGGGGGGGGACCGTTGGGTGCGTTCTCACCGAATCTTTTTTGACGAGTTGAAAAATTGTACTATATGTGGCAACCAACTGTATTTGACGCAAAAACGGTTATTTAATTTTCCAGGAACCCAGTGAGTCTTCGTTTTCAAGCGTTAAAATAATGTATTCAATATGCATCCGACAGATCACCATATAATTCAGATCTCGATTAAGTCATTTTTAAGATAGCTTATGATTTTTAATTACAATTTTTAACCGTAGAATTGTTGAAATCAACATAAGTTTTGACATAGAAATTTGAGAAGATCTAAAAAGCATGCCCTTGTTAAATGGAATTGGAATCTTTGTTATAAATGGATATTTGTTTTCTGTATAATGAAAACTTATTAACCTGGCACTCTAATCCGTATAAAATCGATACGTATTTATGTATATTTGATACTGAATGATAGTTTTGTAACTTTTGTCATCGTTACTAATGTCTGTTAAAGCTATAACTTTAATAGATACCATAACAAAATGATGAGCCTACTTATTGTGGGTTGAATCCCAGTCCAATAACCTTTTTCGACAATTATCTAAATGGCTTGACAAACAATTTGATTTATATGAATAAATAATCTTATGAAAATGAAAATACATTTAAGATGAGTAGTAAAGGATTGTTATGTCAGCTTCCGAAAATGACTGAAATCAATGGACAACTTTCGACTATTGCCGAAGACTAATGAGTAACTTGTTAATAACTGTGCATTATACCACGAGATATAACAATTACACATTGCGCACAGCATTTCCGACAGACCGCGTTGTCTTTTTGTTATATCCTCGTACAACCATTTTCGGATCCTTAAAGGGTTTTCCAGCAACAAAAATATCAGTTATGGTCAAGACAGGATAATTTGGATGTTGAATGACAAGAAAACAAGTCATTTCTACAAAGCAATTTAGCTTTTTTGTAGTTTACCAACACTTAATGGCGTCTGTTCTGCTCAACATACATAACTTTCCACAATGTTTTAATTATGTCAAACTTGACACTAGGAATGTCCTACTCTTAGTTGTTATAGTGAATTTAAAACCTTATAACATATGATCAGGTGGACGTCAACGTTAAATGTTCATCAACTGTGACGGATCTTGAGCATAAAGGGCAAATAAGTACATCTTTTTTTCTGCAACGTCCTGAAATATATTGCTAAGGACGTTGAGACCATAGGGACAGTAGTTTGTGGTTATAAGGTCTTAATGAAGCTTTAAGTGCTATTTGTGTCTAAAATTATTTAGAAAAAAGATTACTAATTTGTTAAAAATAGTATAAAAAAAAGTAGCCAGATGTACCATTTTGATTTCTTTTTAGTATTGTTCAGATTAGAGAAGACCCAGTTTTGTTAATCAGTGTTTGTTGTACATTACAATATAAGCAAGTTTAGAGTAATGCTATGCCTCTGGTACTATCCATAGTAGCAAACAAACAATCGTTTTGACCAAAAAGTAACATATTTCCATTTAATTTGCAAGATTTATAAATGGTAGAATGTTGGAATGGTGAAACATACCAATTTTATCTTAGATTCTAATATTCAAATAAATAATGATATTTTATACCGTTCTTATTGTTGATTAAACATTCAATGAATTTGTTGTTGCATATGTAAACAAAGTGAGTGGGCTCATACTTGTGTCGGGTTAAACACCGTATAAAAGGATGTATATCAGTGACTGATCAAAATAGGTGGTTATTGGAAAACGTGGTGGGGAATACATGTATCATATTAATGCCAATCAGTCACTGAGTATGGTCAATGAAAGTGAAATATCATAAAAAAATGATCTATAACTTTAGTCTCTAAATACAGTTAAAAAATGACCAGAATGCAGGAGTTTACGTTTCATTATCAAAATCTTTTAGGGGATGGACCTCCAAAGCCCCCGATTGCAGGAGGGGGACATCCCCTCCCGCATCCCCCCCCTTCGCTGGCAAAAAAATTCGCAAACACCTTTTCAAAACTCTGGCTACGGGCCTTGTCATTACTAACCGTTGTTTACGTTTCTGTTTCTGTTTCGTGACACGCTAACATATTTAGCCGACTTAATAATATTAAATCAATTCGTTTAATATGTTTATGTAATTCATAAATATTAAATATGTATAATACAATATGTTTAGGAAACAATTTGTAAACAATGTATATGCATACATAGTTAAGGCAGCTTGTTTTAAAACGTGGTACTACGTTATGATCTAATACGTCTGGACGTTTACCTGGTGTATTAAAACCTCAGCCGACTTATTAATATTAAATCAATTCGTTTAATATGTGTATGTAATTCATAAATATTAAATATTTATGATACAATATTTTTAGAAAACAATTTGTAAAAAATGTCTATGTATACATAATTAATGCAGCTTGTTTTAAAACGTGGTACTACGTTATGCTCTAATACGTCTGGACGTTTACCTGGTGTACCAATACAGTGTTATCAGACGACATGATAATTATTCCAAAACATTATTATTCAGTAATATTTAGTAATGACTAGTTAACGTCTAGCTTGTGTAACAATAATTTGGTTTGCTGTGATAAAATCCATGAAGACGGAAAACAATCCGAGATTGGCCGCAGTATAAGACATATGTTGAACCAAATGATCTAAATAAATATATTAATAATTCAACAATGTGTCAGTCATGCTCGGTAAAGTACTAAACAAAGTTTGAATTAATAATTTAATATATGCTATTAAAATTTAAAGGAAACTATTTTGTATTAGTTTTCAGTGAATATTATAAATATTCCATTTAATCGAACTTTGTAATTGCACTATATTGTCTTGTACCATATAGACATTACATGTTTAGAATGATGCAATTCAAAGCGACATGATAATTCAAGTAAACTGTTTATACGATAATAGAGGGAAACATAGAAAACCGTCTTAGGTAGGGTCAAAACAGTGGTTTGGGTTTATTATATCAGATATATATATATATATATATATATATATATATATATATATATATATATATATATATATATATATATATATATATATATATATATATATATATATGTGTGTGTGTGTGTGTTGATGCTTTGAAAGAAAGGGATTCAATAATACACAGAAATTCGGCTTATACAATGTGTACGAACAAGCTACTCGCTAAGTAAACTATATTTCATGTTTAACAACAGTTCCATCGTGCTTTAATCGTCATGTCATGTACAAACACCTGAATGTTATACTTCAAACAACATAAAGGAATATACGGTGCAACAGAAGAGATATGTAAAAACTGGCGTGGTTAAGAATCAGTGGTTTGAAAAATAACCTAATTATTAAAAATTGAACATACTGTAACAATATTAACAAGATTTGCCTTTCAAACTCAAAGCAATATAGTCCAATGCAGCGCAATTATACATTTCTTTGTAGGTAAAAAACGCACAACAGTAACATGCACAAAACCATACATACATCTTTGACAAGTACTAAGTTGAACCTTCTACCATACGGGCCAGTAGCTTCTGATATACTTCTGATTGGCTTTCTCGATACAACAATTTCCTGATCAACCTGCCTATGTTGTTGTCATGTACAGTGAACACATCTGACAAAATTTAGCAGCAGAAAATGTGTATATTATTTATTTATTTAAGAGACTCAGTAAGAGGGAAACTAAGCCGCACGCCCACATGATCGTGTAAGGGAAAATCGCGATACTACGGACAAGGTGTATTCCTTGACTTTCCGTACAAAGAAATTATTTATAACATGCAAGTTGTATTACATTTTTAGACCAGCAATAAATCCGTTGAGCTGTTATCAAACTCATCATCTCCTTCCACTACTGAACTTTGTTATTATATGTGTAATTGTCCAAATATGACTTTATAACTTTATTATATAACATTTAGAATAACAATACAAATAAAGAGTCATTAAAACTATAGTTACCTTGATAAATGGACCGTGTTTATCTGTGCTGTATCAGAGGTTGTTCCCGGTCTTCACACTGGTCGATCGCCCTAAAATATAAACGAACATGACCATTTAAATTGACACTTACTTAATTCTACTGTTGATTTTTTTTAACGGATATGAACTTATTACTTGCAGACAATCCAATTTTATAACCGAACTTGTGGTATTAGGTTCAAAGTGTTGGAATAATTTGACTAATTAAATATAATAATTCATATTTATTTAATATGAATGTGTTCATTTAATCCATAATTTTGCGTTAAAATACTTTTTTTTCAATTTTAGTCGCACGTCCGTTAACCTCATTCACATATTTAATAAGCAAAACGCTTCACGTTGTACGGTCTATCTCTCAGCTTTTTACTCATGATTCATAAATGCCAATTCTTTAAGACTAATGCTTACAAAACCAACGACGATAATTTAGCTGCTCTGACTGAAACCAGGTGAGTGATTAGCCGGTCGTCGCTTTTATTAAGTCAATTCATGGTTTTATATGGCGAGATATCAGGGAGTGATTTTTATTAGAATGGGTTTTAACGTTTGTGCGTCCGATTCTTTTGTTTTGCTATACACTCTGATTTTGAGATTACGAACGCGTTTAAATGCATTTTTGTATAGGCTATAGATTCCAAAGCTTAACACTAGGATTGTGTGGAAATCGTTTGCCGGACACCACCTAACAACAAAACACCGACGTTTGACATTGCGCACCAACAAATTATATATAATAAGAATGCAATACTGCTCCAGCAGCTGGAGTTTCACTTATTTATATGCAATGAGAGAAATTCTTACATTTAATAAATGCATATAAGAAAATAAATGACAACAATAATGTGGTCATTAATATGAACGGTTTCGCAATACAAAACATAGTTTAATGAAACACTGCGTCAATTCTGCTGCAATTGACTTCTATATTGTTACATGTCTAGTAAGTTACAACAGATATTTATTGAACAATGCAAGTTTAGTTAGGAAGCGACATGCTTATGAGTATTTTGAACTAAATCCTTCCCGACCTACTCCGCAATCCCTTTAGTTTAAACCTATATATTTTAGCTCGATTGGACCGAGAGCCTAAGGCTTATTGTAACGCTCTCGAGTCCGTTTCCTGGACCTTGAACCAACACTTGAGGTATATTGGGGGGGAATCTAACCCATGACCAACCGGTCGCTTGGCAGACACCTTATCCATTACACCATGGCGACCAAAATCCCTATAAATGATGATAACAATCTTTTTGCACGGTTTATATTCCCAAATTTGTTGGTCCAACTGACACTAATATATTCTCAAAACATGTCGTAGTAGGCTGTGTTGTTGGGCTTTTCACAATACCATATAAATGTAGTAGTGAATTAGTATGCAAGACACGCAAGATTGAGGAGAATATCAGATACATGCAATGTAGAGATGAGAACAATTGTTACATCATTTGCTCTCATTCCAGGTCAAACGGGGGTATTTTTTACGGGTGGAATGATGAACGTAAGAGTCCCCATAGTACAAAAAGAAGAATATAATATAGTTGACATGGGTAGAATATAGACATTCGAACACATTATTAAGATAAATTGCTACTATCAATATAGCGTGATAATTCAGGATCTGGCTTGGTAAATGATATTAACAAGGAAATAATTGCCCTCCATGAATTTAATGCAAACAGTACAATTTGCTGAACATTGAAGTACATACTATGTTCTTGTCCTATGTATGTATGTGGTGCATACATCAGTAGTGGCATCTGAAACATGAGTTTTGCTTTTTTGAAATAAGAACTATAACTTAATTTGAAATTGAATCTTGTGGTATACTATTCCCCATGTTTATACAATTAAACCATTTCTTATTTACTTACAGATTTACCTGCGGTCCTGAATTTCGCCTATGGTATTTTCATCTCATACGACATATGTTTCATGTATGTGATTTTTTTTTAATTTAACTTAAGTTGAGGTTCTAATGGTGAGCTAATGCGATCAACTGTCGTCCGGCGCTTTGCTTCCTGTGGTGTAATGTCAGGTAACTGACATACAAGAGAAGAACAACTTCGCGTGCAATAATACCTAAAGGTAAAGGTCAGACGTAAGGGTCTAACATTAAATTTGGTCATACAGCAGCTGTTAAATTCCTGTCTCAATAATAACCTTACAAACTCATACAGTGAAGTGTCAAGTGTTACACTCCTCTACATATTTGAACTGTCAAGGTAATATTTCAAAGGTCAAAGTTGGCTTTCAAATAGCTTGTTGTGGCTATAACTTGGTTATTAAACGTAATTGTCACGGTATAACGTGTTTATAACCTGTCACCTTACCGCAGACGTCAGGGTCAAACTTGCATTTTAAATGTCGAAATTCGCCATAAACAGCTTGTCAAAGCTGTAACTTATTCATTCGTCTGTCAAATGTTAACCATGGTGAAACTGTGTTAATTGTGTGTTACCTTTCTCGTTACCTCAAATGTCAATCAAACTTAAAAGTTAAAAGTCGACCTTACCCAAAGGCAGTGCTTGTTTGACATAAACATATTTTGAAACAAAAGTGGTATGTGGGGGCCTCAATTGACACATTTATTGTTTATTTAAGTCCATTCTATTGCGTGGTACACAGTTCTAACGCTCTATCAGGTCAAGTCTTCAACAATGAGTGTCAATGAACTAAAGTGCACGCTTAAGGGCCATCATAAACCTCGTTTTTCTTATTATTTTAACTCCCTTCGTAGAATATGTATAATTTAATTTCTTATGTCTTCATGCCACGTTCAATTAATTACGTTCATGTATCAATAAAACAGGCTTGTCGCAAGTGAGCAACACTTAAGAAAGATGGTACATCAATAGTTCATTTTCTTAGAAAAATTTGCATGAGGATTGTTCTCTCCTTGATCTGCATGAACTGAATATTGATTTACTGAATTTAATGGCTGCACAAGTTTATAACATTATAGATATGCTGTTGACTTTTTGAAGATGATAACACGGTGATAACATGTCTTTAAAGAATTGAACAATTTACAAGAAGATTGTTCTTACATTTTACAATCAAACAAGTCCAGATCGAGTAATGTAAGAACAGATTTATTTTTTTTCGTCAAATCGTCAATATATAAGTATATGAACCTGACACTTATAGTAGTGATTGTTAGATTCAGTAACGATACATTTCTGTTCAATGTAAGCCCTAAGACTAACATTGATCTGTTTATTGTGCAACACAACAAATAAACTCTAACAGTAGTTTCTCATGAACCGTCCGTATCCAGTCAGATTTGTAAATCACTAGGTCGATTCGTTAAATTTTGCTTTACAATAAGGTTCAAGCGGAACAAATTGATGTCTTGAACACATACTTAACACATACTTAACAAAACAATGGCATCATGTGACTATATTCTTGAAAAAAGTATTGTTCTCTTGTCACATGAGTAACCATTTATAATTAAAGAGCTGCGTCTATTGTTATAATACTAAGAAATACACAAAAACAATAACCACTAGATGTTTCTAAGTATACGCTATTGACTGACTTTTATATATTAGTAACTTTTGTAATAAAACATCAATGTGTGAGGTTCCCCGTCCCTATTTCACTCTCTATGACAATATGTACTTGCATATTACTGTTTACACAATTGTATCACTGTGGTCCAATGCTTCGTTTATCTCGTTATAAGCTATCAATTTTGCACGGCCTAATACCATTGGCTAGCAAATGCATTCTTACATTGTCTGTGTGAATTTTGTCTGGAGATTTATGATTCCATTTGCAATGTTAACTTAAAGTAAATTATTCGTCTTTCAATTTCAGTGTGTACTACAACTTTAATTTACCTAAACAATTATTAATATTGTCCATTTCTATTATATTCATGTTTCCGAATAACACGTATGCATTAAAAAAGCGGCAATCTAAGATTTCCGCGAAACTTTAAACCCATTTTAGAAGTAAATGTAATTGAAATCATATTTGCTTTGACAGCATTCAGAGCGGCTGACTGAAAGCCATTTTGGATTGAAGTTTTGTCCTCAAACTGTGTACATTTCATCTACATCAATATTACTATGTTAGGAAGTGTGTGTTTCATTGATTTCAATAAGAACAGTATAGTGTTAACATTGGATATAACAACTAGCTATTTTTAATGTGTAAAAAATCGAACATAATTATTTTATTGTCTTGTTAAAATACCCCTTTTTAAAATGTAACCTTCAGACATAAGGCTGATGTTTTGGAGATGGTTTTTATATTGGTTCATTACAAAGACATGTATGCACACTTCAACCGCTTGTTAATAACCGAGAGGGTTCTCCAGGATGTAAATAGTTATACGAACCGTCGAACAATGAATGATCCATTCAAAGGCGTCAGTTTCTTTGTTAACACTCTGATGTTTTATCCGAATCCCAAGTGTTGCATGTTTTCCTTGATTTAATTGCGATAGTTTTTTTCAATCGGCAAAATTGAAAATCATGTTTGCAGTTTATAAACATGAGACAAATGCGCTAGGTTATTAGTAAAATGATAACTATGGAACAGTTGCCTGTATGTTAATATGTCGTCTGTTTGCTGTAAATATGTCGTTTGTTTGCATATGAGCCTTACTCTGGAACACGTGGGTTATGCGTCTACGTAATGCATCATCCCAGATTAGCCAGTGCAGTCCGCACAGGCTAATCAGAGACGACACGTATCGCTTGTATCGTATTTTTTGTTTAATAAAATTCTTGGAAACGCTCCAGTTTATTCGGAAAGTTTATTCCCTTATAAGCCTCTTAGGACTGAATAGGCTATTATGTTAATGTCGTCTGATTTGGGAGGGATTTATTAATCTCAAGCTTCTGTTATGGGGAAAACTGACTTTCATTATTGTGCGCTAAGTTTCCTCGTAGATTAACCTATGCAGGCCGCTCAGGCTTATCAGGGACGACACGTTCCGCTTTTATAGAATCGTTCGTTTACATTTATTCGAACTAAAAATCTAGTTTACATGGAAAGTGTCGTCCCTGGACCCTGATTAGTCTTTATAGAACAAATTATGACGTAACTTCACGCACATGCAGTTTGCCTTGTTTCACAGAATAAGGCTCACCATCAGAACGATGGAGTGTCTACTATTATGATCCTTAGCTTCACATTTAACAATTGACTTTTCAAGTGGTTATATAATTGTTTAGTTAAGATTCTAGTTTATACGTATTTCGTTGCTGTCTCCATGCACTGAGGCAAATGAATGTTTCAAAAAGCATGTACTTGAGGAAGATTTCTTGATTGTATTTGCTCACATAGATTTGTATAAATGTTTACAAAACGTTTGACAACTCTAAAAATAAAAAGAACAATGAGGCAACCGAACTGATGTTTGAAATATAGACACATTTTACATTAAGTCGAAGATGTCTGACAACGATTCGAGAAAAATGAAAGTACCAGCTTATATGCATGAAAGGTAGTATTCAATAATTACTTGTTTATTTTCGTGTGTGGATATTGTTATGACAATTGTTATAAAGTTGTATTTGCGACAAAGTGTTTCATGTGATATCTTCAATAAAACATTTTATAGCAAAAAACTTGATAAAAAGAAACGCAAACAAGTGTAACATTTCATACATTTTCATCAATTTTAGAAAGTGCAACCCATATACAATTATTACTTTATATATTTCTTGCAACAATGTCTACTGAACACACACATATTTATAAAACAATGAGTAACCGAACTAGTCTCTTCCCAAAAAGGATAATACGAAAACCATGAGATTTAAAAAATATCAAAAACATGAGTCAATATCAATAACCCTTTCATATTACTATACTGATGTTATTTGGAATTAATTTTAATTATTCACTAAAAATCAGACTAAAACTAGGCAAAGATTCATAAGATTCATATCAAAACCAACATACCCATCCAATGCTCGATAGCGATCAGAAACATTAGAGCCTAGCTCCGGAGAAAAATAGACTTAATACGTGTTCTTAAAGTGTCATCCCAAATTAGCCTGCGCTGTCCACACAGGCTGATCAGGGATGAGACTTTTCGTATAAATTGTATTTTAGCTAATTGAATACTTCTTTTACATTAAACATAACATTACATCGGAAAGTGTCGTCCTTTATAAGCCTGTGCGGCCTGCACAGGCTTATTTGAGACGAACATTTTAACATATGCATTTAGCCCAATTTGCCAGAGAACAACTCATATTATTTATGGCCTTAAAAGGCTTTTCAATTTTAATCAACCAAATCATATAGCAAAATTAACTTACAAGTGTTGTGTTACAAATGAACGTAAACCAACTCAATGTCTTGTTTAAAAAAATCTTGAACAAGAAAAACATAAAATCTTCAAACACATAACGTAAAACATATAAGTACAACATTTATTTTTAATGATGTATTAATATATACTGATGTATTTATAGTAATAGAAATGTTTGTTATATTTACGTCTTAATGAGGAAATTATAACATTCCAAAAATAAAATAACACAACATATATTTATGT
The DNA here is from genome assembly GCF_020536995.1 of Dreissena polymorpha. Taxonomy (NCBI): domain Eukaryota; kingdom Metazoa; phylum Mollusca; class Bivalvia; order Myida; family Dreissenidae; genus Dreissena; species Dreissena polymorpha. The sequence continues at coordinate 94,794 of NC_068365.1, forward strand.
CACTTTATTGTAAACAAATATTTGTTCTTAAGGTTTTTACTGTATTAAACACAATACACAAGTCGTCTATCGGTCGGATGAAAACCACTATCCTGAACTTAAAGGGGAATTCTAATTGAAATTAGTTGTGTTCGCTTTAAACTGGAGATGTTGTCAACTTTTAGCTTGGTTCTTACAACAATAATACAAATAGTAATAAGTATATTTTCGTATTTCTTATAAATGTTTGTATTCATTATGTCTACTATATTCATGTATACGTATTTTGGTTTTTATTAAAATGCAATCGTATACATGAAGTATTACAATCTATACAATATTACGTGAAGTTGCGTATTAAATGTAAAAGTGTTTATACAAAGAGTATTTGCATGCCTATGGTTACTTGACTTCCGGGTCATGGGGCTCAAACAATTAAATGGAAACGACGAGTACCGGAAGACCATTGAAAAACTTTGGAAGCGCAAACTGAGGACGTGCAAACCATATGGACTGAACACAAAAGAGAAATACAATTTGCGCGCAATGTAACGTTCAAAAATATAACGTCTTTTCCGCTAAACATGATATGCTTCACAAAAAAACGCCGCTGAAAAAGACCGCGAGATCGAACGCTAAGGCAAATGTAATCAAATGTATTATATATATATTATATTGGCAAGGGCTATTACACGACACCAGTCCGAAAATCATTTTAAAGGTCGTCATCTAAGGTTTGTCATATCAACACTAACCTATTATTCTCTATATTCAAATTGTTCCAATACAAATATGCTCACTTAGCCGACCGAAAATGGCAGAACGAGGCATCGATCCAGCGATGTCACAGACTGAAAGCGTTCTTGGACACAGCAGCTTGGACAATCGGCACTCTCAGGTTAGACTGATGTTTGAAGCGCTCACCTACTAGTTACTCAGGGAAGCGCCTCTAGACACAGAAGCATGAAGAGCTCTCTTTCTAGTGTAAGTAATGGATTTAAATGTAACCCGATACAGAATGTACCGTCCACGCACTGGTAAGTCACGGACTAAAAGCGCTCTTAGACACAGCTGCATTTGCAATTGTATCTTACGGGTAAGACAGGGACTGAACAGCGTTTCTAGACGCAGTTCTTTATACAGTCGCGCGATAGTAAATCAAAGACTGAAAGCGTTCTTGTAACAGAGGGATGTACAGCCGTCATGTACGTGTGAGAGACTGAAGGTTACCGTATACTAAATCAAGGAGCTGTACAAGTAAATTAACACACATTGATAAAGTTTACGACATGGTTTTACGCCACTCGCATACTAGTGTGTAGACCTATGTGAAGACGAATTATTGATGTCCACTGAGAAATCACTGTTATGGTTTAAGACTGGAGATTCCAGCCCGAAATGTGCGCAAAGCGGGTTACATCAACAGGAAAGTTCAAGGTTAAAACATGAAAAAACAGCGATGTTTGAAACGTGTAAAGTTCTTTATTATCGTTCACATGATATACATTTGTATATCTTCAATGCATTTTTCTTATTATAATGCTCTTCAATACAATGTTTTGTTATGGGATTTGCCTTCGTTCAAAACATGACGTTATGTTTGTAGTTGTTCGCTTGCGAACAGCTAAGGTTAATACCAAGCGATTCAAGCCAGTTTTCTTAGCTAAGATAAACCTGATAACTGCCGCCTCCCGCCGAGAAAGATTTGTGTTTTTTTATGCCAGAGGTTTGAGTACTTAAACTATACTGATTCACAGATGGAAACATAATGTGAATATCGTGTTAAATAGAATATTTGAAACAGAGCATATATAAAAAAATAATCAATAAACAATGTTTGAATTATCCATGTCGCGAAAGAGAATGTTTATGAATGATTAAAATCGTCCACTATTTGCTGCGTTTTAATCACTTGGTATTTTTTGCTCAGCACAGGTCATTCATGACCAGAGGCTGTTAATAGATAAGGCAAGTAAAAATACTGCTGATCAACAAGTATAGTGAGTTATCAAGAGTCCGATACACTATCACGCGTATGTTGCGTAACCTCGTCGATAACTTGATTATATTCACAGTTCCTAATTTATAAACATTGAATATGAGTTCGCCAATAACTACAGGCATACTATAGACTAGGTCAAACATGTTTTATACTCGTTAAAATTGAATATAAACAAAACAACTAAATACAACAAGAAATATCTGTACAAAAGATATTCGGCAAAAATGCTGACTTTGAAATAAAGGTTGAAATTTAAGTTTCTAAATAATTACATTGAAAACAAAAGTTAAACTAATGTGTGTATGTTTTCACTTGTTAGTCGCATATTCGCCGTGTGAAATGTGTGTTATTATAATCAAACCTTATATTAGTGTTACACGATACAAATTATAATACGGGACTTCACTTCATATGTGTCTTCACACGGCTTTTTATAAGTGTATTTTTTTCACTATCGAAATATATCGAATGCTAATATTTAACACGCAGTTTTCTTTCGAAACATTCATATCACGCTTTCAAAGCCGCGTTATGAGAAAATGTCTGTAATGGCGTTTCGGCCAGCGTAGCTCAAGCCCAGCCTGTGCGTTTGCGTTGTCTGGTCGGAGGCTATGCTGTCCGCTATACACTCACTCGAGGTTTAATGGTGTCATTATGTTTCTCCTGATCCGGCTGAGAGATGCGCAGGCTGGATGGGCTATAGGGCTCTATGATCGGCTCATATGGCATAAGACCCATTATCGAATGACGTGGGTCTTTTTTAAATCTCATTTCGAGCTGTAAATGCTGACGATTTAGTGACCGAGTGCAGACCCTGACATTTTGCGAGATGGATTTTAATGCGTAATTGTAACTGGGCCACATTGTGTATCTATGTGTCGTTTGAACATGCAGAGAGAAGTCGTATCTTACGTACATTGAACACTGTTAATCCTTTCCGCTGTGCACAGACATAAGTATGCAGCCACATTTCAGGGGATTTCTCTCGAAGCAGCCTATAAAATATTCGAATGTATTCATTCATGTCTGCTGGCGTTATGTAGAGGTCATTTAAGGTTAAACGCTTGGTAAAACAGCTACGCCGAAAAAGCGTAAACGTGTTTAATACAGATGAAGTACCCGGTCATAGCTATATACAAGCAGAATCGTAAGAAAACGTATTTGTATTGAGGATATCATTGAAAATCTGGTTCAAGTCGGTTGAAAACAAACAGTATAGTGATTTTTTTCTGTTCGGGTCGAGTACGGTAAAGTACGAAAACGACCTAATCAATATTCATGATTCGACACGTTGATTCAAACCTTACAAACCTTACAAAACAAAATCGCGAATACAGGCGAATTCAGCGAAGAGAAGGTAAAAAAAATGCAAATACATATATTACAGACGGAAACTGAGTTTCAACGCTACGTTTTTGCTAAATCTATGTATTTATCTTCCATATGCTAATACTGTTTAGCGAAAGCTAAATATAGATATAATTTGCATAACTCGCCGAACGCAGGAAAAATTGACTGGGGGGGGGGGGGGGGGGGGCAAACCGGGGATGGTGAGGGAGGGATCTCCCCGCCATATTTATTTTTTATTTGCCACTATTCACGGTGAATTTTAATGCTTTAAAAACTTATTTTGTAATATAAATCTATGGAATATAACAAGTAAATCAGCACCTATCTAAAGTATAAAGCTTTAAACATTGGTGTGAAATTCAACACAGTTTTACTTTCACCGTCATCAACACAGATGAACCATCCAAATCGTCTACGACAGCGACATTTTATTGGACCTTGATTTATTTTCTATAATAACCGTTTAACGTAGGTTTTTGACGGAACTATTTATGATATTGAGCTGATTGTTTATATGTGAGTCTACCTTCATGATCATCTGATAAAATGTGGAATTCGTTCCGGACCATTGATATTAGGCGAAGTTATGGGCCTTGAACTTAAATTTTTATCCATAAAAACGTTTTCCTTACGATTTGTTTCGAACTCTTTCTGAAATTGAGCTGATTATTATGCCCCCGGTAGGGTGGCATATAACACCATCCGTCCGTCCGGCATTTCATTTACCTTTTTTTTTCGAAACGCTGTTAGATATTGACCTTATAATTATATGGTGTGTGCTTCTTACATGACTTACGGCTGAAGTATGACTTTCGTTTCGGTCCATTTTTTGTTGGCGAAATCATGGGCCTTGGACTTAGATAAAGAAACTTTCCAGTTCATATTTATGCCAATATCCACATCATCTCTCTAATTGCTTCCAACATTACTTGTTTTTCACAAATTATTGACGTCCCCAATTTTCAGATCTCCTGTATCATTATTTTCCATTCACTGCTTCTCTTTCCTTGGCCAATCAAAAGACCTTTACATAAACCATCGAAAGATGAAGCATTCAGGAGCACAAGGTGCAATTGACTGATCAAGGATGTGTGTACAAGGCGATAAGTAAACATTGCCTGGGGGCGTATCTCCAATGGCAAGTAAAATAGTAATAATACCCGTGTTTATTCGGACAATAAAACACATCTCCTCTGTTGTATTGGGTGAAAGTGTACTGTGGGCCTTTTTATGAGAGAACAATTGCAGTAGGCACAATATTTAAAAAGAATCCTAACTTGACAGCAAGATTAGTGGGGCCCTGGTCTGCTCACGGGTCTCGCGACGCTGCGATGATTTTTGCCTTTTGCCTGTATTAATAATCATTTATATAATTATTATTTTATCGATTCAAAACCGATGTTGACCAGGTTTTCGATGTCAACCTCGATAAAAAATATATTTCAATGAATTTATGTAAAGTTTATTTCTCGCTATACGATTTATATGCAAAACAACGATATATTCCGCGAACTGGGACTTGAAGGTCAGAGACTGGTTGCCACCTTGTGAACTTCTAGGGTAACTAATTCATAAATAAAAAAGTACGGGTCACCAGCGCTACCTGTATGACTACTTTATTTGCGAGTAAAAAAGGACTGCTCGCAGGTTTTTTTTTTATTTATTTGCATCAATTATCTAATTGTACATTTTGAATTGTATATGATGTAAAAAAAGTTTTGTAAAGGGAATTTACATCATTAAATTATATTTTTAGTGTGAATGGTATTCGATATTCTAACACTATTCATTTAATATAATGGTGATTGCAAATTGTATTTTATATAAAGTGGTTGTTATTATACCATTTGCATTATATTTTAAATGCTTTCAGAACATCAAAAAAGAGACGTGTTGTTGTTATTTTGTCTAAGTTATCTCTATACCATAAATATGATGATAAACAGTACACACACATCTCGACCTTTGCGTTAAGACACACTCGTTATAAATTTGAATGGGTTGTGTGTATTTCAACCTTGCGATTTAAAATGATATAACATAATTTTGAAAAAATGAGTTTCTACTAAGATTCAGTGCCTTTATCGCTTTTATTACTTAAGTTGAATAAGTTGAATTTAATAACAAAGGCCTGAAATAAGTATATTTTGACCTTAATTCTAGCCGAATTAAGTTGAAATTTTTAGCGTTAAATGGGAACAAATACATAGTAAGAATGTAATGCGCGGCTTTTGTTTTTATAAGTGAAAATTGCTGTTTATGCATTAAGTCAGAATAAAAATGCGGATACTCACTTTGTGCATCTTAAAGAAAACCTATTCTGACAACAACCAGAAATGAACAAGTCTTAAAAATCTTATGTATATTTATTTTAAGTATGTTAACATAGGGTGGTAATTTTACTAATTTATATCCGTTCGGTTTCTCTTTTCTTCAAGGATCAATTAAAATCAACGAACTGAATAAACGCGATCAATTTTTGCATACCATACGGCATTCGAAAATACGTTTGACACATGTATAGTTTGTAGATCGGTCTGACAAAAATGCGTACGCAGTAAATATATGATTTTGATAAAAAGATACGTGTTTCAAGACAATTTAGTCTGCAAAATCGTCAAAGCGTTCCCAAACACAGCAATCTATACAATCGACACGCCCAGGTAATTCAGGGACTAAAAGGTGCGCAGGCAAAGCAGCCCGTACAGACGTCAGTCACGGGCGAGAGATAATGTGAAAGCGTTACCAGATACAGCGCTATTTACAGTAACCTCTCGCGGGTTATTACGCAGAGAATGTGTGATTTTATTTAATAACAGTTTTGCAGCTCTCATACGAAACTCTTACATTGATAGAAAACAATAAACAGAATGTTTATATCTCGTTAAAGTTATTAATTAGTTTGCTCTCTGGATTAATTGTTCAATCCTGAATGTCAATAGTTAAGGTGTAAGTTCATTACGGAGCCTTACCGAAATCCCTGTGATGGTTTAATAAATCCTATTTTAGGAGCATAACAAAACAAGAGTGATGGTATTTGTGTTGTATTGTACTTTGGTACGTTAACTGTCAGTCTGAGCACAACTTACAGATGCGTACTTACCGAATTTTGTGTAAATATTATAGTCAAAATAACTTTAGTAGAAGGAACGCATGGAACTGTAATTTATGTCTCTAAAATATGAATTTATGTACGTTTGTGTTTATGTTGTGCCACGTATAACATATTTAACAAGAAGTATTTGATACGAAATAATGTCCGGCATCATTCGAAATTACATTGATAATGTAAAGTTCCTGTGAATTTACAAATCGGGGTTTTATTACTTTGAATTTAATTCGATCTTACCAGTCTGTTTCTTATAACGACGTTTATGTTTATACTGCATCCATCTTAAAACGTATTTGCATGTGCGCGATTCAATGACGTTACTTAATCAAACAAAATGTAATTTTACATGATAATAATACGATAATAACATAAAAGGATGGAGCTGGAAATGCTGTTCCTGGAGGGGAGGAACAGACAGCCGAAATGTCGAAACGAGAACGGAGTAGTTGATTCGTCTGTTGACATCCCGCAGGAGATATGGAGACGTGAGGTAGTGCTACTGGAGGAGGTGGCTCAATGGATAGGCTTGTGAGCCTCTGCTGTTAAGAATCTGTGGGATATCAACAGTAGAATATTTATGTAATATTAAATTAAAGAAAACTAGTAAGCTGGAGGAGTTTGTCAGAGAAAAGCAGTGTAGAGATGAGAACCGGTTATTTGACTCGGAAATCATCTTACAGTATATAAGATACACATGAACGACGCAGTTTGAGAGGTACTTTACAAATATAACATGCTACAACATCAGCCTGTAAACACTAATTTATTTACATCAATGAAGATAATATAGCGATTTCAAGTGAGTGTCAAATTTGTAGAACGATTTCTGATCCAAATTAAAATATCGGGTGCGAGCAACTGTGTGTTGTTAGGGTTTATGCATAGAAGTGAACTGATGGAAGATAACTACTTTAGAATTGTAATCTGTTCTTAAAACCAACTCAATTTACATGCATGACTGGTGATGACATCTCGAGGTTTGCATACATTATTTGTTTGTCAAGTTACTTTATAATCGTTGAATGCATCGGGGTAATGAGCCAAAAGCCACATTTGGAGAATACATTGTTGTTGCTGTTCAAAATTGGAGCTCAACGTGTTAACTTGACACTGATTTTAAAGAAAATTGTTTGGATCTTTGTGACGAATAGCGGGTACTGATCAGGAGCTACGTTGTCTGCTATGAAGTTACAGAAGGTCTCTTGATCTTATTAGCGAACATTGTAGCGTCTGATTAGACTGCTCGACTGCGCATGCTGGTATGAAGCTACGCTGACCGAATATTACATAAGATCCATTTTCAATTGATGCCACCAATTATGCGGACAAATGCTAACTTCAAAATTGTTGGAATTTGATATTTCACTTTCTAGTACGACCTTGAAACTGAAGGCACTCATCATCTTCTAACACGTGCAGGTCGGTTTCATATAGATAATTATTTATGCAAGTAATGTAGGCATGCTTTGAGCTCTGAAAAAAAGTAGTCAAATAATAACATCCTATAGTTGTATAGAAATTTGAATATAAATTTCACAGCAATATAAGATCTTAACCTTGTATGTAGCGATGTTTATATGGCGCGTAGCACTGTTCCTAATATAGGTTAAACGTATGCCACCAGTACAACACTTAAGTAGTGTATTAAATCATTTAATCAGAGCATATCGATGATATTATTCGTTTACCTAGCGATCAGGAAATTCGATTCCAAGCTTTCTAAACATTGTCTCGGACTCAATAGACCTCAAATAAATATCAGAAACCTCTCATATCTACCAATTATTTATGGATTAAGACGAAACCAGTATATATTAGTCTTGATATTAACTATTTTAGACGTATAAGTAAATGCAAAAAGAAACACAGTATGATATGCGACGTCCTGACGTCTCGCTATCATTGTTATCCTCATCAGTGGTAGTTTTGGGCTGTTATTTGTTCTATTCAATGTTCCGATTATTTACTACCTTTGTGTACACAATAAACCCACAGACCCGAGCGCCAATTACTCACAGATCAAATAAATACGTATGTCCGTTGTCGGACAGCGGAGTGTTTTTATACCAAAAAGTAAAGGCTTTAACATAAACATACTGCTGATGGCATGACTTACGACGAAATGGTGATATTTGTTTCGTCTCGATTCTCTCATCTGATGCTTATACGTTTGCATATTGCAACGGCTATGTTATGACTGAACTCATGGCTTGAATGACGTGATTGTTACCAAGATTTTCAATGGTCAAGGGAAGTAACTCTCAAGGAAATAGTTTACTTGATGTATGTAGGGTCACGACACTGAGAATCGCTGACGGTAGATTTGGCTCTGATTCTAGCATTGGTAAATATACATGTTTTAATACTCATGGCGCAAGTGTTATCGATTACCTGTTAATAAGTGAACATCATTTTAATACCGTAGATAACTTCTTTGTAAACGATTTTAACAATTTCAGTGATCATGCCCCGTTGTCTTTCAATGTAATATGCAACATGCGAGTTACAATAGAAGAACCATATATATGTGAGTTCGTTAAATTGCTGGATGATGAAAAACAGCATTTCCGAGAGGGTTAATAAACAGGGCTCCGGATTTTAACGATCTACTCCAAAGCCATATCGAACAAAGCGACGCAAATATTGACACCATTGTCAAAATTTCACCAATATTGTAAGAGATGTTGCTGACCCATTATTTATCAAGCACGTTAAAAAATATCCACAATTTGAAAGACACACTATATCGGATAGCGATAAATGGTTTGATCAAGAATGTAGAGAAGCAAAACGATCGTATAAAAATGCATTGTATATATATATATATATATATATATATATATATATATATATATATATATATATATATATATATATATATATATATATATATATATATATATATATATATATATATATATATATATATATATATATATATATAACAACTCACATAGTGATACAGATAGAGTAAAAATGTGTCAATTAAAAAGTACTTTTAAATTAATCACAACAAATAAGCGTAAGGCGTACAATCTCAAACGCTGTAAACAATTCGAAGATCTTAAACGGCACAAACCCAAGGACTTTTGGAAGTACTTTAGATCACATAATACATTAGGTTGTACTAGCAACACGTCACTTAATGATTTTAAGAATCATTTCCAGCAAATGTTTGCAAATGAAAATTTTAATGATTATGCTAACGCAGAAGATTTTAATTCAAACCATGACTTCGATAATTTTGACAACGTATATGGAGACCTTGATAACCAAATAACGTATAGTGAAGTAATTAAAGCTATTGCCGTCTTAAAAAAATGTGAATCACCTGGCGTAGATAAATTGCTTAACGAATATTTTATAGAAGCCTGCGACATTTTGGCGGGCTACATTACAACGATTTTTAACATGATTTTAAATACAGGCAAATTCCCGTTATCTTGGACTGACGGGATTATAATCCCTATACATAAGAAGGGTGATAAATCTGACCCAAGTAATTATAGAGGCATCACCCTATTAAGTAACTTCGCAAAGTTGTTTACATGTGTACTCAACCAGCGAATAACAGCATGGTGTGAAATAAACGATGTTATATCTGACGCGCAGTTTGGGTTTCGAAAAGGCAGGTCAACAATAGATGCAGTTTTTATACTCCACTCCATTATATTCAAAAATATGTTAATATGAATAAGCGATTGTATTGTTGCTTCATAGATATGAAACGTTGCTTTGATTCTATATATTTAAATGCACTGTGGTTAAAGTTATACAAGTCCAGTTTGGACGGCAAAATGTTGCGCATAATACGCAGTATGTACCAGTCGGTAAAAGCATGTGTTAGACATTGTAACACATACTCGGAGTATTTTAATATAGCCATTGGACTAAGACAGGGGGAGATAACATCGCCGACCCTTTTTTCTCTTTTCGTGGACGATCTTGAAATGTTTTTACAAAATAGACATAATGCTGGAATAAGTATAGACAAAACAAGACAAGACAAGACAAGACAATTTATTTTGTATATAAAGGCCACCGGCCCAAAATACAATATACAGACATGTCATATTTAACATGCATGAGTTGTGAATAGTTTTATGTTTAAACTTTTCGCATTAACATATATATAAATAATACAATTTTCTTCAATGTCAGATCATTTTTTGTTTTCATTAGATTAATAAAATCTATTTCTTCTCTGTTTCCTGTATACCAAGAAAAAAGGTGAATGTTACGTTCTTCGTGAAATTTAGAACAATACACAAATACATAAAATTCGTTTTCAACGACACGTGTGTTTTCTACATTTAGACAATGTATACAATATCGAAGACCATGCTCTATACCAAGATGTCGTCCAGTTTCAATAAGAAACTTGTGGTTGGAACATCTGAACTTTGCAAATGCTTTTCTATAAAAGAATGGTATTTTAAGCGAAAGATATTTTTCTGGTTCAAGCAATGATTTATACATTCTATATTTTTCACATCTAGACGAGTCGAATAAACTCCCTGACCATTTTTGCGTGTTACAACAAATAAGGCGATCTTTAAACAGTTGTAAAAATACATCAACATTGCCAACATCTTGATACACCCAGACATAACCAAATCCATAATTAAATAACAGATTTTTTACAGAAGTAGCCTAATTTGTCCTTCCGATTTCATCCTGGCGTTTTAACATATTATAACAATGTTTTGGATATCTATGCAATGGCATGTGAAAAAGTTTACACCAGTATTTAACACACTTGAAATGATATTCTACACATAATTCTAATCTACCAACCTCCCCTAGGGCCATGCAATTGTTTGTTGACCTATTCAAACCAATAAAATCTTTGCAAAATTGAGCCTGGACTTGTTCTATATTTTCAGAAAGGGTATGACCCCAAATTTCAGCCCCGTATAAAAGGATCGGCTTAACCATTGAATCAAAAAGTTTAAAATACTCTTGAATGTCAAATTTTCCAAAATAGCCTTGGTAACTTTTTATGGCATTAATAGATTTTTTTGCTTGCATTGCCAACTTAGCTTTAGCCTTGGACCAACTTAATTTAGGAGTAAACAGTAGACCCATGTACTTGAACACTGACGTGACATTTACATGCTTTCCATTATAGAACCAATTTTCATATGACCGCAATGGGCCACCATTTCTAAATACAATTATTTCGGTTTTCTTTTCATTAACAGTCATGCCACTCATTCGACAAAAATCAGAAATACTATTTAATTGACGCTGTAGTTCAATAGCCGTTTCAGAGCAACTCGCAACATCTGCGGCAAATAATGTACATTGTATATTTGGTATGTCATCCGTAATAAAAATTCCTTGATGACCCTGGTCACGCAGGTAAAGGGATCACTCATTTATGAATAAATTAAAAATTATCGTGCTAGTTACGTCCCCTTGTCTTGTGCCAATGTTACACCTAAAATCAGTGGTAACATTGTTATTTATGACTCGCACGCGACTCCGTAAATTAGAGTACATAGAGACAAGGACATTATAAAGTTTTCCTTTTAAACCTATTTTCTGCATTATGTCAAATGGTGCAATATACCATCATAAGCCCTTTGAAAATCAACGTATAATACATAAAACCTTCCTCCTGACTTAGTTATATATTTTTGTACCATGCTTTGTAATACGAATATGTTATCAATTGTAGAATAACCTTTCCGAAAACCTGATTGCGACTCATCTAGTTTGCCAAATTCTTCGGCCCAAGTACACAATCGTGAATTAACAATATTTCCAAATATTTTATACATTACATTTATTAAAGAAATACCTCTATAATTTGTCGGTTCCAGTTTAGAACCGCATTTGTGTAAGGGAACAATAATGCTTTCGCTCCACATGTCAGGAAAAACACCTGTATTAAGAATATGATTAAAAAGAGAGCAAAATACTAAAATATATACCGGAATTTTCTCAAAGCTTTATATTTACAATATTTCAAATTATCACATTCATTATCCCACCATGGTGTATCTTGCCGTTCATAAACGTTACGTTGTTTGGTTCTATTATGGACTTTCATGTTTTCTGCAGCAGTTTTATAAAGTGATACTATTGTTTGAAGAGCCTGGTTCATATCTACAGTAATTTGATGAAAAATGTTGTCTTTGCATAAGTTATACATATTAACAAAAGTCTCAATAAATCTATCCCTAAGCGTATCATTCCATTTAAATTTATCAAGTTTAATATTATCATCAGTGATGTTACTTTGAATGCTACGGGAAGAAGGTAAATCAACATTCCTGTTGCTATTTTTTCTATGAAAAATCATAGTAGCGCATATAGGGAAATGGTCAGATTCATCAAAGGATAGAATATTAAACTTCGTAACAAATTGAAATAAATCAGTTGAAATAATGTGATAATCAGCTAAACTAGCTCCATTATGTGTAATGCATGTAAACTCACAATCAGGGTCACCAGTAACAAGCCCATTGAGTATATGAATTCCATGAGCACAGCAGAGTTCTAATAAAGTATGCCCGAATGAATTATAAATATTATCCTTATTATTTCTCGGCATCTCAAAATCATCTGTAGTGTAGTCTACCTCTGAGTTAAAAATAAAGTCAATGTTATCTGCAGGAATGTAGTCCAGCATAGTTTTAGTCCTAGCATTTAGATCACCTGCAAGATATAACATACAATCGGGATATATATTTTTTAACAATAAGAGCTTTTCGTCGATATAAGTAATTCCGTTTGTATCATCTCTGTGTTCGTATATCGGTGACCCTTCTGGCGAGACATATGCAATGTACAAAATAATATCAGATGGACAATTGAAACAGCTCACTTTCAAATAAAGTACAACACAATCAATAAAATCCGAACAAATTCGTGTAACTAAGCCATCTTTTGTTAAGTGACTTTTTACAAAAACTGAAATACCTCCACTATTACGTAAAGCATTATTTTGCCTAACTCTGACATTATCAAAGCAACAATATCCTTCTAATAAATCATTAAACTGTCCGCTAATATCTCCCCACGTCTCTAGTAAACCTAGAATATCGAAATTTGTTAAGACATTTAAAACAGAACAGTTATTAACAAACTTCTTTAACCCGCACACATTCCACGTGCAAATATTTATGTTTATTTTTGGGCCTTGACCCACTTCCTAGTCAACACCAGTTGCATCGCCCTCCAAAAGAAAGTCCGTCTCCGATTGGCTATCCCCATCTGCTCCATGGTCACGTGATATATTGCTGTCAACACGTCCCGATTCATGTTGACCACTTTGCCGGTTATTCCCCTCTGCTCCATGGTCACGTGATATATTTCTGTCGACACGTCCTGATTCATGCTGACCACATTGCTGGCGATCAGCGTTGCGTGACTGTCCATATTGTCTCACTCCACGAATTCGGCGAGAGTTATTCGGTGGCGGGATTTGCTGGTGTCGATCCGCGCTATGTACCCGTGAATTGCATATACGCTCGACCGATTGTGTTACTTCATTAAACTTGTACACGTCTCCGTCAATTACAAGTTTATCGAAGCGTAGCGATGCAAATTTTCCCTCGTTTCTGGCCGTGACTAGTTTATGCGACAATTGTCTTCTGTGTAATTGGACTCTTTCAGTAAAGTCCTCTCGTACTGAGAATTGTGATTGTGCAGTTAGAGTTTGACGCGCCGTTTTAAGAATCGTCTCTCGATCCTTATATCTGGAAAATTTCGCAATTATTGGGCAGTTGTCTAATCGCTGACTTCCAACCCTATGCGCCCTTTCAATCTCAACATCATGCATATCTGTCAGCCCAAGTGTGTTTGAAATAAAGTGTCGCACCTTCTGTTCAGTTTCTTCCCAGCTCTCACTCACACGCCCATTAACACCGAGAAAACGTAAATTGTTTCTGCGTGAATGACCCTCGAGACGATCTAATTTGGATGACACATTTGAAAGCTCCTGTTTCATACTCATATTCTCCTGTCGTAACTGCTCATTTTCGTTTTTCAATATGTTCACAGTGTTACTAATATCGTTTATTTTACTGTTTATAGATGAGAGATCATTGTTCAATTCCAATTTCATTTCAAGTAAAAAATTCATTACCTCAGAATCATTGTCCGTTTTGTTTGATCTAGTTCTTGAGGTTCGTTGTGATGACTGCGGCGGCGGCGGCGGTGTTTCCGACGCTGGTACCTGAGAAAACGATAGCGTTTGCTGTCTGGTGTTCTTTGTGACCGGTCCTGGATTTTTTTCCACATCTCCACCCAGTAGTGTTAATAACGAGAGGGCAATTGCAAGCCGCAAAACTACACTAACGCACTGCCTTTTAACACACAAAACACGCAGTTTAAATCCAGTTTTAAACGGCATTGAGAACAGTCCTATTCTTATCCGGTACAGTCCGATATCTATCCCCATTTTCGCTAAATTTGCTAAAAATTTAACAGAGCACAAAAACACGTGCAGCCATTATCAAGGGACAAGACATATGTTTAATTCTACTTCTGTTTGCAGACGATATGGTTGTCATAGGTGAAACGCCGGAAGACCTACAAAAGTCTATCGACCGTTTATATGAATATTGTCATACCTGGGGTTTGAAAGTTAACATTCCAAAAACCAAAATTATTGTTTTCCGCAAACAAGGAGCTATCAAACGTAATGAGCGGTGGGTATATGGTAACAAAAACATAGACACTGTAAACGACTTTATATATCTGGGTGTAACACTTAATTATACAGGGAACTTTAATCTCAATACTAATACTTTGCGTGGTAAGGGCTTAAAAGCACTCAACGTATTGTTATCCAACCTGAAAACTTATAGTTGTAAACCAAAGGTAGCTTTGCAGTTATTTGATGCTTTTGTGTCTTCAATTATCACATACTCATGTGAAATATGGGGTTTCTCAATGTGTAGCGAGTTGGAAAAATTACACCTTAAATTCTGCAAAGCTGTTCTTGATGTCAGAAAATCAACTTCAAGTGTAGCCGTTTACGGTGACCTTGGTAGATACCCGTTGTATATTAACAGATATATACGTATTGTAAAATATTGGTTTAAAATAACTAGAAGCGAAAACATTATATTACGATATATATTGGAATATGGTCTAATTGCCGTAAATGATAATCAATTGAACTGGTTTGGGAAGGTTAGGGACTTACTATCTAAATACGGATTTAATTATGTTTGGTCTAATTACTCACAAATCAATGAGGTTATTTTTTTGTCTTACTTTAAACAAAGAGTTATCGAAGAATACTCACAAGAGTGGAATCGAGATATTAACGATAATAGGGTATTAATTGTATACAAAGCAATAAAAACAACATGTTCGTTTGAACCATATTTAGAGACGATTATTTCAAGAAATTTAAGAACAGCTATTACGAAATTACGAATCTGTGCACATAACATGAGAATACAGACTGGAAGATATGATAGATTAGAACGAAACTTGCGACTCTGCCAATTATGTGACAGTAATGAAATAGAAGATGAATACCATTTTTGTTGAAATGTTCTAAATTTGCCCAAATTAGAGAAAACTACATTAAAACCTATTATAGAGTCAGGCCAAGTATGTTCAAACTCACAAAATTATTAATTACAGTAAATACAAATGAAATGCTAAAGTTAGGAAAGTTCATTTCAGAAGCACTCAAGATTCGCAATCGTTATACCAATAATAATGTATAATTCATTCAATGTCTTTGTCTCATAGTTTAAAATGTCTATTGAATACAATATGACATCTTGTGATATGCTATATTTGAACATGTATTGTTTGTAGTATATGATGATATAGATGTTGCATTCATAATAATTATATGTATTTTCCGGTACTGTTTCGATACCTGATTTTGTGATTGTGATTCGAATGTATAATGTGTTATGTGTTATACCAATAATAAGGTATAATTTATTCAATGTATTTGTTTTATAGTTTAAAATGTATATTGAATACAATATGACATCATTTGACATGCTATATTTGAACATGTATTGTTGTTAGTATATGATGATATAGATGTTGCATTCATATTAATTATATATATTATCCGGTACTGTTTCGATACCTGATTTTGTGATTGTGATTCGAATGTATAATGCGTGCTCCTTTGAAAGTATGCTGATGTATATTATACAAGTTCATCTATAATTTGTAATTGTGCCGTTGCTACTTAAATGTTAAGTGGTTTGGATGCGCACTGTTATATTTTATGCTCCTTCAAATTACAATTAATGTTTTTCCTTAATGCTTATAAAAGTAGTAAAAAGCATCCATATGTAGCAATATACACTGTTAACATGTGATTTAAAACCAGTTTTGTTAAAGTTAAAGTTCATCCATAACTATTTTATAACATTTTTGCTAAATCCACTTACTGTATTTATGTATTTTGTATTTTTGTTTTTGTTTAACACTAGAAACTGTAAAGTTTATGTGTAATAAAATTATGTTCTGTGTTCTATGTTCCATATAAGTTATTAACATTGAGGGTCAAAATAAAAAGTCACACGTTTCAGTATTTATTAACGTGTTGTCAAACATGCGCTTATATTCAATGATTAACAAACAAAATACAATACCATCTTGTTTATACGAGGTGAAAAAACATTATGTGAAATAACGATTCCGATTAAGCAAAGAGTGAATTGCAACAACACAATTATTTTATGTAAGCCTTAGTGCGGTGGAAAGTGTGCTGGGCCACAATCGACATGCTGCACGTTCCTCTGAGCGTTGCATCGCTTATTGAGCTCGATAGTAATTGTCCGAGATACAGAACAAGGACACTCAGAGGGGTAATGCGTATGGAGTAATGCTGTTAAAGACAAGTACTAAAGGAAGATATTATTGTGCAGTGATCGTATACAGTTAAGATTTCATGAGCTGTTAAGACATTAGTTAACATGTATTTGTTATACGTGCAGGAGTGAACAAAAACGCATTTTATACCGTTACAAACGAAGTTGTTTTTGTAAGAAATGATTAATATGTAATGATTTAATATGTCCCTACGTGTAAGAGATAAACGTTCATGATCAGCTTATTGCCAGTTTAATTCCACTTATATCTCGGTATGAATCACTGGAAATAATACAATAATACGAGATTGCATTGAATGAAAGTTATCAAAACAAGTTGCTCACCTGTTAATTAAACTAGAATACTTATATTGTATACAGTGTATCAAGTTCTGTATAATATCTTAAAACGTATTGATGTGAGGCTGAAGGAATCACCCTTTCACGTGTTTTCTCTATAATGCAATCTTCTATAGTCTTATGATTATCAAGCAATTCATTAATTGTGTCTTGTGTCGCATCACTTTCTTAAGAAACAAACAGTGGTGACATGAAACAACTGACACCAAATGTTAAATACCTACACGTTTTTTTTATTTCATCTTCCTTCAATATATACAGCATTATATTGAATTTTAGAGGAAACACATTATGTTTCCAATCACATAAATCTTGATTCAAGCTACGCTGCTTCATATCGTAATAAACTTGTTAAGTAATGTAAATTCACGCTCAAGACGGAATAAACAAGATAAATCTCGTGACTTGGCAAAGGAATGCGTTAACACATTTTAAGATCTATCAAATAATAGTCTAGGGATGGCAAATCAAAGCAAATCCGTAATCGGTTAACCTGTTTCGATATTCGAGCGGTTAACCGTTTAACCGACTATCGTTGTACCACATAAATGAAAACAAAAGCATCCGAAAAACGAACAAGTTTATAAACAATTACATGTATATGCAAGTATACTCTGTATTGTTGTTTTTCTTGTAACCTAATTACTTTAAACGTTTTATCAATTAAATACTGTTTCTTAACACATTTTGTTGGTCCTTTAAATTGGGAATTCAAATTCTAAATATAATATTATACGTTTTGAATATAACACGTAGTCATTTCCGAAAGTCATTTCCGACATTGTTTTCATGCTTGTCGGTGAACTGTGATTTTTCTGTGTTGTAATATTGCCTTCATGTCATTTAAACATACTTATTGTTCTACACCTTGATCAATAAAAGCTAGTGCAGAATTTGAATTATGTTGTGTTTTATAAACACTCATTATTCTTTAAGAATTACGTTTATTAACAGTTTGCTGATAAATAACAATTGTCAATTAGCGTAAATATATTTTGCAATGGGCAAAGTGGTTTCCAGACCTCTGTTGTTAAGGCCTGTTCATACTCAATGTAATTATTAGGGCGTTTAAGTTTGCAAAAGTTGTTAAAACAACAGTGAAATTACAGCGTCTATCTGTATTGATTTTACCCATCAATGGTAGTCAACACAATAGAATGTTAAGTGCTTAACGAAAACACTGCAGAGTAGGTGCTAATTGCTCCTGTGCCTGCTCATTAATCCGCTGCACCTCGATGGTTTACAACTCTATTCGCTTTTGATCCACATGGGGGCACCACGGGGGGTAATTCCCGATAATTTGCGATTAGATAAGCGTATTAGCCAAAACAGTGAAATGAAGTAAAACAACACTAACGATTTGAGCATTTATTGCGTTCAACCAACAATTGTGTTTTCTGCAAGAGTAACCGAATATTAATTTTGTAACCGGTTAACCTCCTTAAAATCGGAAAACCGGTTAACCGAATAACTGTTGTCATCCCTAAATAATACTGAAGAACAACAACAATTTAATGAAGGGAGTGAGCTATATCTGTTAGTAAATTACCTTTGTTAAATGTAATACGCCTTTGCTTCCCTTTAAACTCCTATAGGAACATGTGTATATAAATTGGGTCTCTCTGCCGCGACTTACTGCATCTCATACGTAATCATTCACGTAGACTACTCTTGGACGTATTGCAAACGTCATGCAATGCAATACAGGGGCAGGGAATTGTATCAGATCGTTTTATCAGTAAACACGTATTATGAGATCCGTAGGTCATATTTTGAATTATTATGTATAGAGAAACATAATTCCAGTGGTCTATGCAGATATAAGTAACTTCTATAACTATTCTAATTATATTTTCAAAAATCATGTTTCCCCGTGTTTTCTGTTAGGTACAATGAACGTCCAGAGACATAGTCATGTCAGAAATAGTGCATAACCTCCGGTAGTCTATAATGTACGGCAAGATACCAATTGCCTTTACCATACATAACAATACATACAACACGAAATAAAACACAAGCACTGTTTTAAGTTTGCGTCACCGCCGTGAAACGGTCAATGACAAGAATTTCAGATTTAAACCAATTGATGGCTATCCTAACCTCGCACTTAATCCAGAATTGATCACAAAACATACTCGTGTAGATACGCATACAGCTTACTTTACATGTAAACATACGCATTATAAAATATTAGACAGGATATCCTGTATCCACTGAGTTGTATTGTTGTTTTGCCGTAAAATTTAGCACATTCCGGAGCAAGTATTTGGCAGTTTACATGGTATGTGCTTATGGACATATTTACAATGTGTGAGCTTGGAATAAATCCCCGTATTATTTTTGGTCTTATAGGTAGTCTAGCACATTAGGGAGTAAATTTACCAATAATGAAACTCTATACACAATTTAAGGAGACTAATTCTCTAAAGTATTATTATACGATATATGAAATGAAGCAATCACACATTCTAATAGTAAAATGATTAAAGCTTTAAAGCCGCATTGGAATGATCATTGAAGTATAATATGTTATTGAGCTGTACAAACTCAACTCATCAAACTTATACACAGCCCATGTACATTTGTAATTGCAACTCAAACGAAATAGTTTACCTGTGTAATTGTTGTTATGTAAACAGTGCAAATTACAATGTTCAATATGTGCTGTAAGTCTACTATGTGTTAGTATTATTATTTGTTCGATTCTGAATAGTTTTATTGCAGATGTAGTTGCATGCGTATAAAGCAGTTATATAACCAGAAATCTCCCAAACCTCCAGACATCAATATATATTCACATACACCACCAGGGAAACTATTGTTGTCATTCGAAAGACTTTCATTCAGCAAGCAACCAATTGCTTCAACAAGACAAGAAAAAAAATCGGACAGAACGATGCATACATAAACATGTTTCAGGTTGGGCCTTTGTCTTGGAACAGTCAATCAAAAGCATCGATGGTTAAAATCGGTTGCAAAAATCTAACCGAGACTCATTCCACGTATCCGAATGTTATTAACTTTTTACAAACAAATCACCATCGCTCTGGCCGAATGCATTTGCGTAAAGTGACGTCCCAAGAGAATCAGGGACGACACTTCCCGACTCAACTTTATTGACTCTAAGAAGATACGTTTTTTAAACGAAAAGTACCATTATGTAGACTGCATAGGCTAATCTGGGACGACACGTAAAGCACATGCATTAAACACTGTTTTCCCAGAGTGAGGCTAAAATATGTAAGCACCCTTGCTTGCGTTTCAGGGGCAATACGCTTCATTCGCCGTTGATAATTAAGGCGCTAACCGACCGCGATACTTATTATACAAATCTAACCGCGAGCTATCGTGGCTGTTGTATCCTCTTTTGACACGCGATTTGATGTACAGTAGGGTTTGGGAATCAGAACTAATAATTGCGTGAAAACATATTCCGAGTATAAACATGTGCATGGTTTGTATTCAGTTTACAACGCGAGTATTTAACATTGGAAAAAAATGTGCTCAATAATTAATTGCCAATACATCCAATCACTATTTCGGGAGTTTCTACTTTTAAAATGCACAGCGTAAGCTGTCCCGTAAAGATACCTGAATAAAGGAATTGACCGAATTTCACAGAAAAAGAAGTAAATATATTCACAGTAATGTTCGCCATGATGAGGCTATATCAAAGATATTCGGACATTTACATGCAATTTATCATATTGACGTTTCTCGGGGTTAAATGCACTTGCGTAAAATGTCGTCTTAGATTAACCTGTGTAGACGCACAGGCTAAAACGGACCACACGTTCCGCCTCGACTGGTTTTTAGCTTAGAAGACACTTTCGCTTAATAAAAGCAAACGTGGAGAGTGTCTTCACTGATGATCCTGAGCGTACTGCACATGATACTCTGGGACGACATTTTAAGCATATACATTTAGTCTGATTTTCCAAGATCTTTACTCATAGTAAAGCTACAAGAAGGGTCAAATCTGCCAGTCTGAATACTCATGTTATGTGCACAGATACGTCGTTTTGTAATCGTTTTTGTATAAAAAAACTTTGGACACAATTGCATCTCTAAATATAATTTAAACGAAAAGGTTGTTTGTAGTGCTTTATATACAATTATATAATTAGTAAAATATTATCATTATCTCGTTTCCACTTTTTAAAGTATTCGTTGCTTAGTCTTTGTTTTTAAACAAGAAACACTATAACCTCTTTTATTTGTGTATTATTTCACCAAACATAGTTTAATTCGCATTTAGATAGAACGTCCCTCACCATTCTGAACCAGTTCAATTCATGTTCATAAATGACAATGAGCCCATATTTTTTCCAATATGCAATTTACCTTCGTCAATGTCCGATGGGTTTATGTTAAATGCGTGGATTGGTCAACCCAGAAAATCAACGAAAATTAATGTCCGACTAATTATTATGATTGTACATCAGTATCTGGTTTTTGCAAATGTACGAACAAAAATGTGTTTTTTATGAACGTATAACTCGCCATATTGTGTTAGATAGCTCACTGACTTTTGTTATAATGGGCTTTGTCAAAAGCATGAACTATAACAGCCTCGCTCTGGGAAAGCAAGGCTGAATGTATATGCGGAAAGTGTCGTCCCATATAAGTATGTGCAGTCCACACAGGCGTATAACTGAATAGGCTTATCAGGGAAGGCACATTCCGCTTTTCGTTTCAAAGAAGTCCCTTCTCAACGAAAATACAATGAAGGCGACATTTTAATTTAATGTATTATAACCTGTTTCCTCAGATTGGAGCTCATATAAAAATACCAGTCTGTGTGATGAGTAAGATGACGACAGAATGTTTGAAATATTTCAAGTCTAAATGATGTTAAGTTCAATATTAATATGCAATCCGACGATAAGGGCGGTTTGGAAATTGCCATGTCGTGTATACTCCGTGTTCAATTTCCAGAAATATATGTAAAACTTTAAAACGTTGTGTTTTTTTCTTATATAGCCCTTTTGTATATATGCTATTAATCTCACACTGGGCATTTATTTCGTTATGTAAAATAGTACTGGTAGTTCGTTTACAATTGCGGTGCATTGTGTTAACTTAGCACACAAACATAGTGGGAACATAGTAAAGGCGTATTTTATTTCAATAAAACATGTTTAATCCAGGGATTACAGATTGCATTAGTTTACCTCACTTTTATTCACAATGCTGAACTCCCATAGGCCATCGTGACATAGAAATACTGTCAGACCCAGCGGGAAAAAAATTACTCTCCAAAAAATACTGTCGCCCGCTCAAAAAATACTATCGGCCAATACCTTAGCAATCACGTGCGAAATGGTAAAAAAAATATACTGTCCCATTCGCGCATGCGCAGAACGCAGTTTTGCATTTCCGTTGTAATAAATACCCATGGCTTTAATTGCCGCGTTCGCTTTGTGTTCGATCTGGCTTGCATTATTGGATTATTCAGAGTTTGTCCATTGTAATCTACATTCTTAATATCAAAGGGCAAATTGATATTATTGCAATATATTCAAACCAACAAGCTTATTTATAAATATTTCAATAGCGACGGTTGTCAGTCATTTAGTAACGTTTTAATATTGGCGATAACGTGAGAACACATATAATATTTTTATAAGCCATTTTATATATATGTTTTACACTTCATTAAACCACGACTCATTATCACCAAGTCATGTAAACGCTGCAAGTCAGACATATTGAGTAAAACGTTTAGTTCTGTGTATGTTTGCAATATAATGAAGAGCGCAGTAACCTCTTACTGTTCAGAACGAAATTCAGATAAACCGCGCTGTGGGAAAACATAACGTATTGCATATGCTTAATGTGTCAGATATTATAAGCTTGTGCACTTCGCATAGGCTAATCAGTGACGACGATTTCCGCCTAAAGTGTTTTTAATTGTGAAAATAAGTTAAACAAATAATCTATATAGCAAAACGTGTCGTAAAAACTATGTACTATGCATAAAGCCCTATTTCCCAAGATAACGTATAAGATGAACGACGTCACGTGAATGTAGGGCTTACTTTAACACTGAGTAACTTAAAAAAAGCCGTTGACCTTTCCAAGGTGGTGACCTCAACCTAAATCACTGTGATATTAAGTTTGATGATTAATGATTTTAAAATATTAGCGCGAAAAGTGTCGTAAATGATTTGTATAACCGGTCCTATTTTCCTACCGATAATATTCTATTTCTTACTCGGGATCGTTTGGATATTTATGCCCCCCTTCGAAGAAGAGGGGGTATATTGCTTTGCTCATGTCGGTCTGTCGGTATGTCGGTCGGTCGGTCGGTCGGTCGGTTGGTCGGTCGGTCGGTCGGTCTGTCGGTCCGCCCACCAGGTGGTTTCCGGATGATAACTCAAGAACGCTTGGGCCTAGGATCATGAAACTTCATAGGTACATTGGTCATGACTCGCAGATGACTTCTATTGATTTCAAGGTCACTAGGTCAAAGGTCAAGGTCACGGTGACCCGAAATAGTAAAATGGTTTCCGGATGATTACTCAACAACGCTTATGCCTTGGATCATGAAACTTCATAGGTACATTGATCATGACTCACAGATGACCCCTATTGATTTTCAGGTCACTAGGTCAAAGGTCAAGGTCACGGTGACCCGTAATAATAAAATAGTTTCCGGATGATAACTCAACAAGCTTATGCCTAGGATCATGAAACTTCATAGGTATATTGATCATGACTCGCAGATGACCCCTATTGATTTTGAGGTCACTAGGTCAAAGGTCAAGGTCACGTTCACCCGAAATGGTAAAATGGTTTCCGTATGATAACTCAAGAACGCTTATGCCTAGGATCATGAAACTTCATAGGTACATTGATCATGACTCGCAGATGATCCCTATTGATTTTCAGGTCACTAGATCAAAGGTCAAGGTCACGGTGACCCGAAATAGTCAAATGGTTTCCGGATGATAACCCAAGAACGCTTATGTCTAGCATCATGAAACTTCATAGGTACATTGATCATGACTCGTAGATGACCCCTATTGATTTTCAGCTCACTAGGTCAAAGGTCAATGTCATGGTGACTCAACTTAGAAAAATGGTTTACGGATGATAACTCAAGAACGCTTACGCCTAGGATCATGAACTTCATAGGTAGATTGATCATGACTCGCAGATGACCCCTATTGATTTTGAGGTCACTAGGTCAAAGGTCAAGGTCACGGTGACCCGAAATAGTAAAATGGTATTTGGATGATAACTTAACAACGCATACGCGGCCAACAGGGCGAACTTTGAACAATATAACTGAAGCAACTGGTCTGTAATCCTAAATCTATAATTATCAGTCCAATGAAACATCATCATTTGATTAAAATAAAGTGGATCAGTAAAAATATTATCAGAATATGAGATTTTTTTGTATATTTTGTATATTAAATATTGAGTTAATGTTTAATTTTGTTGATTAAGATAAATATAAGCAGGACAGAGAGGTAATACACTATTATATCTTTCTTATATACAGGGGAAACAAATGCAATAAGTTTAAATGTCATGTTTAATAAATAGAGGATATTTGTTCATGTCAGTGTGAGATCATCTGTTATTTTTTTCATTCCTTGACATATTGCTTTTATATTTAGGCCCCCCTTCGAAGAAGAGGGGGTATATTGCATTGCTCATGTCGGTCTGTCGGTCGGTCGGTCTGTCGGTCCGTCCACCAGGTGGTTTCCGGATGATAACTCAAGAACGCTTGGGCCTAGGATCATGAAACTTCATAGGTACATTGATCATGACTCGCAGATGACCCCTATTGATTTTGCGGCCACTAGGTCAAAGGTCAGGGTCACGGTGACCCGAATAGTAAAATGTTTTTTGGATGATAACTCAAGAATGCATAAGCGTCCAACAGGGCGAACTCTGAACAATATAACTGAAGCAACTGGTCTGTTATCCTAAATCTATAATTATAAGTCCAATGAAACATCATCTTTGAGTAAAGTAAAGTGGATCAGTAAAAATATGATCAGAATATGAGATTTTTTGTATATTTAATATTGTGTTAATGTTTAATTTTGTTGATTAATATAAATATAAGCAGGACAGGGGAGGTAATACACTATGATATCTTTCTTATATACAGGGGAAACAAATGCAATAAGTTTAAATTTCAAGTTTTATAAATAGAGGATATTTGCTCATGTCAGTGTGAGATAATTTGTTATTTTTTATGATCACATTTTATTATTACTTTGAAAAAACAACACTTACCTGAATACCACAATGGATTCCAGCCAAATAATACCCCAAGCCCCTACCAGAATCCCTTCGCCACCCCCAACCTCATCCCCAATTTTTTTTAAACATCTAATAAATTACCACCCCCCACGTTATACCCTCTCTCACTCCCCCCTACACCCCCATCCCCCTACCCCCCCACCACCCACCCCCCAATTTTTTTTTAAACATCTAATAAATTACCCCACCCCACATTATACCCTCCTCTCACCCCCACCCCCCTACCCCCCAATTTTTTTTAAACATCTTATAAATTACCCCACCCCACATTATACCCCCCTCTCACCCCCACCCTCAACCGCCCCAACCCCCACGCCCCCCAATTTTTTTTTAAATATAATAAATTACCACAACCAACATTATACCCCCGCTCACCCCCCTCATCAGTCCCCATACCCCCACACCCCCCAAAAAAAAATGTTTTTTTAAAACATCTTGTAAATTACCACACCCCAGCATTATAACACCCTCTCACCCCCAACCCTCTACCCCCCACCCCCACCCCCCAAGGGGGGGGAACAGCCAAGAAATACCACACCCCACATATACCCCCGCCACCCCCACCCCCCCGACCCCACCCCCACAAAAAAAAAAAAGGGGGGGGGGGGAAACATCGAGAAATGAGCACACCCCCAGATACACCCCTCGAACCCCCACCCCGATACCCCAAAAAAAAATATTTGTAAATATCTATGAAATTACCACATCCACATTAAACCCCCTCGCACCCCCAACCCCTCACCCCACCCCCACCCCCAAAAAAAATATATTTTTTTTTAAACATCTAAGAAATTACCACAACACCACATTAGACCCCCTTCACCCCCCACCCACCACCGCCCCGCCCACGCCCCCCAATTTTTTATTTTATTTTTTAATCTTTCAAATTACCAACACCCCACATTATACCCCCCTTCTCACCCCCCACCCCCCCTACCCCCCCACCCCCTCAATTTTTTTTTAAACATCTAATAAATCAACACACCCCACATTATACCCCTCTCACCCCCCACCCCCCCTACCCCCACCCCCCCAAAAAAATATATTATTTTCTTTAAAACATCTTATAAATTACCACACCCCACATTATACCCCCCTCTCGTCCCCCCTCGTCCCCCCTCGTCCCCCCCCCTTACCCCCCACCCAACCCCCCCAAATTTATTTTTTATTTTTTATTAAACATCTAATAAATTACCACACCCAACATTATACTCCCCTCTCACTCCCCCTACCCCCCCGGACCACCCTCCAAAAAAAATAAAAATATACCGTCCTCTCACTCCCCCATTGATCATGACTGGCAGATGACCCCTATTGATTTTCAGGTCACTAGGTCAAAAGCCAAGGTCACAGTGACTCGAAAAAGTACAAAGGTTTCCGGATGATAACTTACATTAGGTCAAAGGTCAAGGTCACAGTGACATAAAACGTATTCACACAATGGCTGCCAGTACAACTGACAGCCCATATGGGGGGCATGCAGGTTTTACAAACAGCCCTTGTTTAGGTTATCTTGATGTTTATTTATTTGTGTTTAATATTATTCATGAAATGTTATTTCCATTTCCGCTTTAATCATTAATTATTAAATAAACAAATATATATAAATATATATATATATATATATATATATATATATATATATATATATATATATATATATATATATATAATATATATTCCTTGCCTGATGATTTAATGATATTAATTCAAAACCAACGATCTTGCCAAGGCAGTTCAATTTTATTTCTGTAAAGCGAGACAGATAAATATTATAATATTTTCAAATAATATACATGCACAGTTAATAATAGCATGTCATATAGCATTTAAAATAAAATACTTATTCAATTATTTTCAGAAACATAGGATTTCAGTTGCTAACAATAATAAGCATATATCTTAATATCTGTTATGTTATATCAGTTTGCGGTCCAGTTATTATAAATTTTACGTATTTTTTTACATACCGAATAATCCTGTAAAGTTAACAATATTATATTTTTAATTATAACAATTACATCCAAATACAACTAACATCAGTAATCAACTGTAAATTACCGCTCTTAGTAAAATAATACAAACAACAATTGAATATCCAAAAGTAAATACTTATAAGAAGCATACCTGTAAAGCGTGACAGAAAAATACGGCTCTGCGTGCAGCTTAAATACTAATCATAAAAACTGGGTGTACCTTTTTATCGTGAAAGATCGGCTATCTCCGGACTTTCCGTAAAATAGTTTTCCACAAAAGTGCTAACTAGTATTAATCGATGTCTCCTTTTTTGGTAAGTACCTATGTATATTGTTCTGGTGAATCCATGACCAATTAACTGGTATTAATATATTGTTATAATTCCTAGTTGCCGAATAAGTGACTTGCGATCAGATTGCGTACTGTTCTTTCATCCTGATTTATATTCTTGGAACTGGGGATGTGTGTTTTGCTGAACCGAATTCGCTTATATTTATAGGTCTTTAACCTCAACCGATATATATGTTTTGTTTCGTTTTTGTTAATAAGAATTCGCTAGCGAAGTATTTTCGTGCTGTAGGTAAAGACAGGTGTAAAAACATATACTTATTTATTTTGTTCTTGGTAACCATTTGCTATTCTAATATTATTATTATTATATATGATAATTATATCTAATATAAAATAAGATGAAAATTATATGTAATAAAAATTAAAATTAACAATTAATGTAAATATATTAATCCATGAAGTCAGTGTTTTGTTTTTAAAGGGATTGCATTTGTTTCCCAAGGAAGCGTCTCAAATTAGTGGTCAACTAATATTTGCCCATGTCAATCTCTCAATTCGAAATAGTCATGTCAAATTTAAAACTATAACACATTATATATAAATAGCTTGTTCGGAACTCTAACTTCATACCACTGTTTATACATGCACATATGTATGTTTGCCGAAGTTGCTATCATAAAAAATAATAATTGATATGAGACAGAACAACACGAATTAAGAAATGATGAGTACCTAGAGGATCAAGGCCATA
The DNA here is from genome assembly GCF_020536995.1 of Dreissena polymorpha. Taxonomy (NCBI): domain Eukaryota; kingdom Metazoa; phylum Mollusca; class Bivalvia; order Myida; family Dreissenidae; genus Dreissena; species Dreissena polymorpha. The sequence continues at coordinate 123,713 of NC_068365.1, forward strand.
CTTCAAAGCAAATCATCCTAATCTATTAGTGATCAATAAATTTGAGCAATCGTCGGTTGAATTGAACCGCATCAAGCGGATATGGGCCTCACGCCATATGCACATTTGCGAAGTTGTTTGCTCCTTACCAGACTTCGCTGATCGTCATAAAGATCCAAACAATTTTCTTTATGGCAATCGGAGCTAAAATATTAAAGAAAACAGGTTATTCATTTTCTTTATGAAGCTTATTTCCCGATTCCCGCTACATTCAATGCCTTAAAATGTGTATTAGGTTGATATGTTATGCCCATTCATCAATTTAAATGCAAGTTGTTACATGTATCTAAAACACATGGCTGCATACCAAAGTTGATTCTTTCCGAATCCTTGGACGAACCGCCTAAGACAAAAAATGTTCATATTCTGTTCAGTAATCACACCGTATGAAATACTTTCTTTTGAGATTGAGTTGGGGCTTTAGAACAGACGTGGCTATCCTCATTCTGTTCACTTCAATAAACTACTATATAGCAAATCACTGTTCTCACTCGATATTTTTATTTTGATGCAGAAGTCGTTCTAACATTTTACATGAAGCTTACATTCACTTTGGATTGCAGCAGTTTTAACATTAAATTCAATTTATTAGTTATTGACACCCTGGTTTTGTGGAGTGTCATATTGTGTAAAGACCTCTTTCACTGCTTGTCTGCAGGATGATATCGGGGTCTAACCACCACCTAGTTTTAGCCTATACATTAAATTGGTCTGATAAACTCCTCCCAATCAAACCTTAATTTGCATTGTAATGCATAATTACATCAATATCATATTTAGAATAACCCGCACACCACAAATGTCAGAGCCTTCAAGGTACATCCGTATAGCCACCTCAATCAATAGCTCTACCTCACGTCTCTCCATCTGTGGCAGTATAGCATCAGACTCATCAACCACTCCGTTCTTATTTCGAACTTTCAGGTTTCCGTTCCACACCTCCAGGGACAGCATTTCAATCTCCATCCTTTTCTTGCTGAACCAAAACATCGGCTCTGGGGACGCGACGACGGCCTGTCGTATCCTTGGCAATCGCAGTATAACTATCGGACCTTCGTCTATCATCTCCGTTATATCTGCTTCCCATTTACATTGCTGCTTATCCTGTATACCACTGGCTACCATTACATTTCTTTCCGGAATCATGTAAAATGACAGTTGTTGTGTGACAATAGCAGTTCTAAGTTGTCTCAGTCCGTCATGCAGCCAGTGGATCAAGCTAGCCCCATAAAACTTGTTCTGGGGTTTACTCTCAGCTTGCCATAAAATAATATTTTTAATCACGTATGATGTAATTTCTTTCTTACAAGGCCTAAGGACATTTTGAGAATCATTTTAAGCATAACATACACTTGCGCTTGTGTGCCATAAAGATTGTTCATAAGTTCCGTCTCACCGGTGTTAAAGCATATCCTCCACTCCATGTGCTTGTTTTCACTTCCATTAAATCCTACAGGGGTTAGATAGGATCCTAATGAAACGACTTTCTGAACTATGACTGGCGACGGCCAATGACGGGTTCTTGAAGCCCATCTTTGCAGGATGCTGGGACAGTAAGAGCGTAGTGCGTGTACTCTGTTCACATGAATAACCCCTCTAAGTGTCACCGGTCTTGACGGCCCCGCTTGCTCATGATTCACTACATTTGAATTTGTAAACTGTGCCGAAAATTCATCTAGGAATAAACTGCTACTAAGTGGAACGGTTCAATATCCATTATCACACAGGGAATTTTGCATTTCTTTATAACGTTTATTCGCTTGTCTATCTTGTAACACCATGCACTGCCCTGGGTATACACATGTAGCCATCCTAAACACATTTATGTTTACTGGTAAGGTAAGATTGATACCAGCTTCCACACAGAGAACATCCTTCACCACTATTAACACGTCCACGTCGCTTTCATAAAGGCAAGTCAGCCCCCTCTGCCTTGCTACCTGCTGTAATTGTTATTACATTACGTATTCGTGCATTTTCCAGCCTATCTCTCTCCCTGTATTTCTCAACTCTCAACCGTCTGATCTCCTCGCTGTATTCCAACCTTGCCATTAAAGTACAGATCTCGATAGACAAATTTTCAACATGATTCTGAAAATACAATTATAGCGCTTTATAAATGTTAGCGATGAGTATTTCATTCTATTTTAACTATAAAATAATGAAAACACGTGCCGGACATTGGTTAAAATATAATTTCAGATAATAATTATTCATAAATAGTGCTAAATGCTTTGTTATGTACGGTTTAAATGAATGTTGATATATTAAATAACAGAAAATAGTACGAGTAAAATAAATGCATACATCATCGTTATGTGTATTTTATGCTGCGAAATTTATTAAGTTTCGTAAGTAGTGCTGATAGGCATTGAGACAACCAATTTTCGTATTGATATTTATATTATATGAATTATTTTTTTCTACATTAATTATAATAATTGTCTAAATCAATTATAATGAGACGAATTGTTTTTAATTATGTTGAGCTTTTAAACCGAGTCATATTGTGTTTTTTTTAATTATAACAAGTGAATAGTACGTTTTCTCTCATTATCATCATGTAACATTACATGTTTGTTTCATTCAGTAATGTCATTGGATCTCGCACATGTATATAGTTTTTAAACGATGGATGGAGTATAAACATTAACGTCGTTCTTAGAAACAGACTGGTAAAATCGAATTAAACTCAAAGTTATAAATCCCTGATTTGTAAAGTTGCACGCGCCGTGCGTTTGCAATGTAATTCTGAATGATGAAGGACATTTTTTGTACCATATACATGTTGTAAAATATGTTATACGTTCCACATCATACACACAAACGTACATATATTCATATTTTAGGGACATTAATAACAGTTCCGTGCATTCCTAATACTGAAGTCAATATGACCATACTACATACACAAATTCGGTAATAACCTAATTGAAATGTGTGCTTAGATATAAACACATTATTTTAGGTAAGGACCATTAAAGTGCTTACAATCATACTTATTGTGTTATGTTCCTGAAACAGGATTTAGGAAACCATAACAGGGATTTCGTTTAACTCTTAATAAATCTTCACCTGAACCCTTGGCGTTCGGACATGAACAATAATCCAGCGAGCAACATAATTAATAATTTAACGAGATAAAGGGCATTTGGTTTATTGTTTTGTATCAAGGTAATATTTTCGTATGAGAACTGCAAAACAGTAATTAAGTAAACGCAAATGCGTACTAACCCGTAAATGATATTAGACATAGCGTTGTGTCGTGTAACGCTTTCAAATATTCCTTTACCCGTGATTGACGACTGTGCGTGGCTGCTTTGCCTGGGAACGCTTTCAGTTCCGGACTAACCTGAGAGTGCCGATGATACATATTGGTGTGTTTGGGAACTCTTTCAGTCTCTGAATTACCTGAGAATGACGGCTGTACAGACTGCTTTGTCTTGGAACACGTCTCTATTTATCAAAACCATGTTTGTATTTGCTGCGTACGCATTGTTTCTGAACGATCTACATACTGTACATGTGTCAAACACGTATTTTAGAATACCGTATGATAAGCAAAAATGGCGTTCGTTTATTCAGTCCGTTTATTTTAAGGAATCCTTGAAGAAGAGGAAGCAAACTGATATCAATTTGTAAAATTACCAATATGTGTTTACACACTTGAATGAAATATACCTATATATGCTTCTCTGTTTCTTTATTTCTGGTTGTTGTCACGATTGGTTTGCTTTGAATGCATTAAGCGAGTTTCCGCATTATTATTTTTATTTAATGCATAAACAAAAGGGATTTTCGCTAAAAACTAACTCAGCACTACTTTGTTCAACATATTGTTTCCATTCGATGCCTTAAACCCACCTTAACTGTGCAATTACCGGGTCACACCATGTTAAAATTGCCCATTTGCTATCATTGATTCTTTAGTATTCATGTCATAATATACTTATTCCAAACCTGGTGTAATTGAATTTCAAGTATCCAACTTAAGTCAAACAACAAAATCAATATTTTGCACGTAAGGATCTCCATAACCAAATGTTTAATAGTAGAGCATAAATAAAAAGTTATTTCATGTCATATAAAAGAAAGAACTTGACACGTATCGAGGTAACTCTTTTCTCAACGATTGTTACGGATACTTTACAGGTAATGGAATCTTATTTTCATTTTCTTGCTGAAGTCTCTAATCTTAAAACACAGCTGCTATTTCTTAGTGATCATCGATGCTTAATATTCACGCACGTCGAGAATTGAAAGCCAATAATTGAAAACGTGTATTCCAGCATGTTGAGTATAGCATTTTATATCTAAATTATTAAGTATGCTATAAACTTCAGTCTCTGAGTTACCCGAATTCGACGGTTGCAGAAGATCGCTCTCAGTCCAGGATTTACTGCAATTTTGCGACTGTATAGATGTCGTACATGACGGCTGCACAGGTTGCTATGATAGGGAGCGCTTAAAGTCCCTGACTTAACCGTATGTTACAGCTACACAGGTTGCTATGTATAGGAGCGCTTAAAGTCCCTGACTTAACTGTGTACGTAACGGCTACACAGGCTGCTATGTATAGGAGCGCTTAAAGTCCCTGACTTAACCGTACGTTACGGCCTCACATGCTAATGTGTCTATAAACACTTTCAGTGACTGACTTTCCAGTGAGATGACAGTGCAGTTGTATGTATATAAGAAAACTGACATTGCATTACTTACCCGTGAGTGACGCCTGTTTAGTCTAAAAGCGCTTTCAGTCCCCGAGTTACTAGTGCCTGTACAGGTACTCTGTCTCATAAAGTGTTCAGAACCTGTCTTACCTGAGAGTGTCGACTGTATAGACTGCTTTGTCCTGGATCGTGTTCAATATGTGACATGGCTCGATTAATGTTTCCTTCAGCCATTTGCAGTCGGCTATGAGTACACAATTGTATTCAAACATTTACATAAAATGATAAGAGTTTAGTTTTGACCGAAGAATCGAATTTGTAAGAGAATATATTTGACCCTAATCAAACTAATTATTTTTGGCCTGTGTAATACTGGAATACTGTATAACGATCTTAAGGTTCACGAATCAGTGGATGTGATCTCAATTGTGCTTTGCATATCCCTACTGTACAAACATTTTTTCACGATCAAAATATGGAATTTCCAGTCATTTTTGTATTATTATTTAAGCGTGTTTAAACACGATTATAGGTTCAAATGCCAAAGTACTGTGATTTTAAAATATATATTTTTTTCTGGAAACTATGTATGCAAATACAGCCTCACAATTAAGCAGCAATCGGAAAAGGTACAGTCGTATTTAAATGCACGTTATTTTGAAAAGGTTTCTGCACTAAAATTGTAGAGCAAATATTACGCGATCTACAGTGTTTTATCATTGTGTCACTGAAACTAAACTTCATTAAAATCTATTTACGCAGACATTACCAAAAATGCGGAAGAATTTTAACTACAAATGATCTTACCATCAGTTTAATCACTCGATAAATATGGAGCAGAAATAATGACAAACGCCTTACCTACATTCATTCTATTGATATGACGATATCAAATCACAATATATAATACTTTATCTACACCCATGACACAATCACCCGATCGTGATACATCGACTATCTCCGGTATGTTCTTCTGATCGAGTATGATAATACTCTTATCTACTTTGGTGGATAAATGGACGTATGTATGTATACAATTAAACAGATGAAAGCAGAAACAATATATATATATATAGCCTGTGCAGCGCACATCTATATAAATTAATTGTACCATGAGGAAACCAGAATGAATGACACCATTTTCGATTTTCCATTGTTTATGTTGCAGCGGAACTGAGCGTTCAGTGTTAGCGAAGCGGAAACCTAGCTCTTCAGTAGCCAAAACGAGTCTTCACCTTCGTTGCATGTCGTTACCTTGACAACGCCGGGTGTGGCATGCGGCATTCGGAGGTATTGCTATTTCCTGCTGCACACATATACATTGTATTAATGGCATTTTGTCAAAGTCAGTATCATTGTTATAAAACTATTTGCTTATAAATCTAGTTGTTGTGGTGTAATAATTGATACATAGGCCCACCGTATGCAAGGTAGCGCATTGAATTTTTATAATTTGAACGACTTCTAGTTACGCCAGCACCACGTAGGGTAACTTCAGCGCTAGTGCTGTCGACCCGCTCACTACCAATGCCAGCGTGATTAGTGTGTCCACGTCGCTTTGAATGTAAGCCTTTTTCACACAGGCAAATCCGCTGTCTATGTGTCACTCACTCCTGAATTAAGCTATCTTTATATATATATATAAACACTTTTAATGACGTATCATATGATTTCGCTGGGTAATAAAACTAAAAACCTATTTTTTTACAACATAAATTCCATAGTGTCCAACTAACCTGTCATGGCACGCCGTATGAAATATCATATTGGTAAATGTTTTGAATCTGACCTGAAAAAATCATATCGCGTATATTGTATTCAGTTATGATAAGACACTGTCATTCTCCAAGTAGTGCATTGTTGTTTAAAAAATATAGGCATGTATAAATACCATAATATAGATTATTTTACGCTGTATTTCAAATCACCAGTGAGGTATTTTCGTTTTAAATATCGCAAAAGCAATATAAATCACTGTTTACTGAGTAACTCTGTGTTAAGTTATAGAAAACACAACAACGCTATTTTTAAACTAAAACAAGTACTAAAACTTCAATTCCTTTAACTTAAATATATGTACGAATCGTCCATGTTGATAATTGCCTGACGAAGGATCAGACAGGTGCGACACATAACGAACTTTCATAAAGCCCCGTTTTCAAAGAACGAAGATCAAATTAGGAAAACCCATCTTCTCAAATCACATGGAAGAAACTGAAAACGGTTTGATGCACTGAATGTCAATCGAATACGCACTCAAAATTTATTTGTACATGTTTCATTTCTGGTTGAAAAGATATTATTAAAATATAACTGAGTCTTGCTCTGAAAAAGTCTGCTTTTTTATGCATGAGCGTTAAGTGTCGTCCCAGAATAGCCTATGCAGTTCTCACAGGCTGATCGGGTACGACACTTTCCGCTTTCAAAGTTTCGGCGGAAAAAGTCGTCCTCAAACGCTTTAAACCCCGTTTTCTCAGAGCGAGGCGTATATAGAAGTGAACGGCATATTAATAGTTATGCAACAGTTTCAATATTTCGCACGACTCCGTCTACTCCAGAGCTCGTTTGTATGTTTACAAGATAAGTATTGATGCAAAGCATCAAAGGGCGTCGGGAATTTCAGTGTAAAAGGCACTCAATGAAGTTACATGGAACGATTGTGTTTCTACTGTAAATATTAATATATTGGCCGATTATTTTAAACAAAATATAAAAAGATACTGGTATAACTATTATCTATGATTTTGTGTTATAACCCCCAAATAACCATTATCTATGATGTTGTGTTATAACCCCCAAATAACCATTATCTATGATTTTGTGTTGTTTTCCCTTTTTTTACCGGCATCCGTGTGCAGTTTTCATTAATGGAACAGAACTGTGTAGGTTTTAAAAAATCTGCTTCATCTTGTAAGCGAAATTTCATATTTTTCTCAACTTCAAGGGGAGATGCTTCTGAACTTATTCTTACGTTGCTCATTTACGATAGGGGTTGAGTACTCATTGATATGAAAACACTGTAAAAGTTTTAATGTGTTTACGACCCCCCCCCCCCAACCCTCTCACACATATATTTCATGGGCATAATTAAAACAAAAAATGGTTACAATAAAACAGCATATTTATTTAAACTAAAATGTCTACATCAAAACAAAAAGTTAACATAGAACACAAATAAAATAATTTGATTCTCCTGGGGCTCGAACCTTAGGCCTCTCACATGTGAAGCGAACGTGTAACCACTACACTACGGAACCGCTTGAAAATCACCCTCTTACTAAGATATTAATAAGCTGTTAATAGTCGTTTTAAATGTAAACCCGGAAGTTTAAACGCTGGAAAGTGAGCGGGGTTAAAGGTCCATACCAAAGGGTCCATACCACTGGCAAGATACGGGTCAGGCCTGCGGTCTTCTATATGTGGTTCTTAAAAAAACTGTAGAAGTACTTGATAGTAATGAGACTGGGGTGCTGTGATGGTGCTCCTCATTGATAAGCGGCTGATTCCTTTATCAAGACTCATTATTACAATTAATAATATGTGTCGCGCTTCGCGCTCTATAGCGCCTTTATTAGTAACTAGGTGGTTGCTAGGATAGTGGAACAAACGTTTTAATGTGTTGACGAACCCCCCCCCCCCCCCCACCCTCTCACAAATATATTTCATGGGCATAATAGAAACAAAAAATGGTTACAATAAAACAGCATATTTATTTAAACTAAAATGTCTACATCAAAACAAAAAGTTAACATAGAACACAAATAAAAAAATTTGATTATACTGGGGCTCGAACCTTGGACCTCTCACATGTGAACCGAGCGTGTACCCACTACACTACGGAACCGCTTGAAAATCACCTTCTAACTAAGATATTAAGGTAGTGGGAACCTAATGGGCACTTTTCCAGAAAAACTCTTTGTTATTATTTCCACATAGTAAATTGTATATCACAACTCATTGCAAAATTTTAAAACTTTTTACCAGCCGGTTAACTTTTTATACTAGGTTGAATACACCTACCCCTTGACTCGGTTGTGCGTTTTCTATGGATTTACTCTATATCCAATATATATAGTTTTTGTAATGGGATACACATATATTTTGACAATTAACTTAATAAACGTACTCGAGTGAATTTTGTTGGTAGATACAGAATGAAACAAGGGCTGTTTGTAAAACATACATGCCCCCCATATGGGCTGTCAGTTGAAGTGGCAGTCATACGTTTTTTGTCACTGTGACCTAGACCTTTGACCTAGTGACTTGAAAATCAATAGGGGTCATCTGCCAGTCATGGTTAATGTACCTATGAAGTTTCATGATCCTAGGCTTACAAGTTCTTGAGTTATCATCAGGAAACCATTTTAATGTTTCGAATCACTGTGACCTTTACCTTTGACCTAGTGACCTGAAAATTATTAGGGATCATCTGCCAGTCATGATCAATGTACCTATGACGTTTTATTATCCTAGGCGTAAGCATTCTTGAGTTATCATCTGGAAACCATTTTACCTTTCGAGTCACTGTGAATTTGACCTTTGACCTAGTGACCTGAAAATCAATAGGGGTCATCTGCCAGTCATGATCAATGTTCCTATGAAGTTGCATGATCCTAGGCGTAAGCATTCTTGAGTTATCATCCGGAAACCATTTTACTGTTTCGAATCACTGTGACCTTGACCTTTGACCTAGTGACCTGAAAATCAATAGGGCTCAACTGCCAGTCATGATCAATGTACCTATGAAGTTTCATGATCTTAAGCGTAAGCATTATTCAGTTATCATCCGGAAACCATTTTACTGTTTTGAGTCACTGTGACCTTGACCTTTTACCTAGTGACCTGAAAATCGATAGGGGTCATTTGCCATTCATGATCAATGTACCTATGAAGTTTCATGATCCTAGGCTTAAGCGTTCTTGAGTTATCATCCGGAAACCATTTTACTATTTTGAATCATTGTGACCTTGACCTTTGACCTAGTGACCTTAAAATCAATAGTTGCTATCTGCCAATCATGATCAATGTACCTATGAAGTTTCATGATCCTAGGCCAAAGCGTTCTCGAGTTATCATCCGGAATCCATCTGGTCGACGGACCGACCGATGGACGGACCGACGGACGGACCGACTGACATGTAAAAAACAATATACCCCTCTTCTTCGAAGGGGGCATAAAAAGTGTCATTAAAAGCGAAGTGTGCTTTTGATGTCCAATAATAAATGCACTTATCTGGATAAAATGGCAAAAACGACAACAAATGGTTCAGTGACAAGAAACTTTAATTAAGTTTTATGGCATTTGCAGTGTGATGAAATGCATATATTGTACATATATTTTTAACACAACATAATTTCTACACACTGAATGAATTTCAGGAAGTTTTACCGTTCATATCTCAAGAAATTTACTTTGAGTATGCCTACCCCAATTCATTTTCACGCCATGAATTTAAGTATAAATTTGAATATCACTTCTTTTTGGGGGTTTTCTTGTTGCTTATTAAAAGCTACAGTTATAAACCATGACACGTGAAGAAATTTAGCTAACTTTGAATTAATATTGATATAATAATACATTAATAATACAATCATAAGGTCACCTTAAGTCAAAAGGCAACATATGAATACAGGCGCAGTTCACCACAAAATGTCAAAGTTGTCCCAATATTACGTAGCATAAAGACAGCCAGATTAATGACAACTAGATGTATATAATTTAGTATCAGTGTATAGCCATTGCATGATTTTGACTGGCCGCGTGTCATTTGAAAGCCATATTATCTTGTTCCGTCACTATTCGTCACTGAAAAACTGACCGATTTTAGGGACCACTTCAGATAGAATATTTTTTTGCGTTTGTGACCTTTGGTAGTCCCTCATTGTTTTTAGCAATCAAAGTATCCCTAAAGTCATCCTCTCCGGAACTAGAAAATATGGCTTTCAAATGACACAAGGCCAGTCCATATCCCGCAATGTTTTCAGCTGTTGGTTGCTTTAGAGTTCCTCTATGCAACATCACGTCTAACAAGCTAATGTTCTTTGCCTTTAAGGCTTTTCATGACTTAAACAAACTGAATTATGGATTGCAATAAAAGTAAAAATGTGGACCATAGTGTCAGTAATTTTAAATGTTTTAAGTGAAGATCCCAGTGCTTCAACATCATCAGGAGCACTGTGGGCGTTGCAGGTTGCCTGGAGTACACGTTCACTAGATCTTCCTGTGTGTGTGACTGTCCATGATACGATTTTTGAAAACCGGCAAAGAGTCAACAAAACGGCTTACACAATTACAAAACGTTTCAAAACAGTGTGTGTTCAGCAATGCACTACCCAAAACCGGAAAATCAAACCTGCGCCCATTGTGAGCAACAAAAATGGCACTGGGAAACTTTGCAAGCCACATCATACAATCATGTAGAAAAGTTTTAATTGATACACTATCAACACCACACTTCCACCATTTACACGCCTTATGCCATGATCATCAACAGAGATGCTTTCTGAGCTTTGGAAGAAATTGGCACTGTTGTCTTCACATATGTCGAGAACTTTAAACCCGTCTTCAAATGCACAGCAGCAATCTAAGCAATATCAGGCATTACTGTACCTCGAACTGAAATACAAAATTAAATTCACAGAATGGTTATTTCATGAATTTTATAATTCCCCTTTAAGTTTCATTCTGACGCCTTATATGATCCTTGGTTATGAGAAAAATCAATTTTCAGCACAACAAGAACATTACATACTGACAAGTCGTTGAACTCAAATTATCGCTTGTGAAAAGAATTCACCATTTATATGAATTGCTCAGAATTTTAATATACCTATGCTCCTTCATAAGATTTATTACTAAAAGTAATGAATTTATTTAAAAAAATTGTAATATTTGGAATAGCTTTTAATATTTATAATAACAATCACAACTATTTGTAATAATGTGCCTGCCCTGGGGTTCTAACCAAAAATCTTTTACAAAATGTAATTTTACCAGACTATGAACACAGTGCCTTTAATAAAACAATTATTATTAATATGTTTCTTGTTCATCTGGAATAGGAAATAAGAAGACAGTTGATGAGAAAAATACTAAAATTTGGCACCAGAATAGTCAATAACATTGTATTAAAAGTTAGTTTTTACACTTACACCATTTCTTTCCCATAAGCATCAATGGTAGCCTTGTTAGACGATGCAGTTGAGATTTGCTTGATCGCCTCCCCAGCACGAGCCTCCATCTTCTTAAGATTTCTATTTGCAATAAGCATTATGTTTAGAATGGTTCGGAAGTTATTTACCTTAATCGGCCTGCCCAAACTTACTTTCATTGCTGAAAAGAGAATTGAAAATGAAAATGATAAGAACATGAAAACGAAATAAGGCCGTAGTTACTTAATAATGACGTCACAATGTATTTTCATAGAATCCATTCGTATCATCATTACATTATTAAATAACATGAATGAGCAATCAATTGGATTTAACAACACAAATGCGAAACTAAATTTAAAAACTTAATATGCTTGACACCGGAATGTTTCCTTATATATTACACGATAAACAAATATTCACTGGGAATGACATTTGGAATTTTAAGGGGTCTGAAAATGTGTAAGAAGTCCAAAGATCAATGGCAATTGTACAATGATTAAACATTGATAGAAATGGCATATTGAAAAATGAAGACATGCATACCTGTTCCAAGCTTGGTATTTACGTCAAAGCATGGCATTCCCCTGATCTTGAGATGGTGCTGCTTTACATAAGCAACACGGTTGACTTTTCTACAGTCAGGGTTTTCACAAACAACGTACGCATAACCACTGAGGCCATTTTGTAGTTCGCCAACAATGTTATATATTGTCAAAGGAATGGGACATAGATTACAAAACTGACCATACTGTAATTTCTTTAGCAAAACCTCCAGCTCAACGAGTCAAACAATCTTATCCCATCCCCCTACCCACTTCTGCTTACTCTTTTCACGCCATTTAGCAAATGCGAATAGCTTTTACGTGAGTCATTTTCACACAAATCGCCATCGCAGAGCTAGGTAAATTTATTATTGTTATCGAACACAACGTTGTCGATCGGTGTTTGCTTCTTTTTCGATTTTGCAAATCGCTCGCTTTTATTTCGCACTTCATTTTGCTAAGAAAATGTCAACAACCGTGACGTCATGAAAACAAATATTTTATGAAACGAATTTATTCAACTTATATTTGTATTGTATAGTTATTAAATCTTAAAGAGATAAGCAAATTTAACTCTTAAATAAAAGCTACAAATTTATTTCGTGTATTTGGTATAATTTCCGGACTTTACCGTAGATATCGCTTATAGCCGAAACGCTTTCCGAATACGGCGATATCGAGCGACTATTCCCGATCTCGCTAGGCACCAACTGCCTTAATAAGTGACTGTTGTGTAACAGTTATCAATAAAGCAATAAACCTTGTAATCGCTGTAGTCTTGTAAAATTGAAGAAAATACGCGTTAACCAAAACTCGAACAGCAAAAGCCTGCGCTATTGTTAGAAAAACCACAAAATAAATATATTTTGATTATGTTTTGTTTTTATACAAAACCAGAAAGTTTCACCGGTTCGCGTATTTGCCCAGTCCCTGTGATATTGTATTATTGCCGTGTCCCTGTGATCAGTTATTGATTAAAAGAATTAGCTTTGCATTATTGGCAATAAATGTTGTAGTAAATGTAATAGGCACAAATGCAGTACTTACTTACGTTAATTTACACAACAAACATCACTATGCAAGCTATTCTTAAAACAAAAATATATACATTGATCCGTAAAATAACTTCTCCTACCATAAGCGAAAAAAAATGTATTACATACTAGTCGCCGCACTTCAGTGCGACGCAAATTAACTGCATACAGCATGCGCTATGATTTATATTTATGTTGATTGAAAAACACAAACACAACTCAATAATACAGGAACACATGCAATTCTTAAGTTACGGATCATACATCTGTGAACAGAGCAACCGACGCTGTTAGATAAATTGTCCACCGTTCGACGGTTTCGGGGGTCTAGAAAGTTAATACGATAACTGTATTGGGGCACACGTCCGGTCCACATATAATGGAACCTGAAACATTTGGAAAACTAATAAACTTCGAACCACATACACAATTACATACTTGACGATTCGCATCACCATGATAATTCAAGAAATACAGTGATTACAAAATTATATGTACCGGTACTTCTAGACTTTATATCATCACATGCGCAGAATATCAAGTTTAACGGTACTATAAACTAAGTTTCACTCACATGCGCATATTGATTCGTGACAATATAAAGTATTCTCATGGAAGAAAAAAACCAATACACACTTTGGTTTTGTTATTTTATATCATTTTTACAGATTTTGGCATGTTTTGAAGTTTCTCATTAAATGCTTTATATTGATAGATGTAAACATTGGATCTAACAAGCTCCAGTAAAAAATAAAGAATAAAATTTAAAAAAAGGGAAAACAAGTAGACCGCAACAGGGCTCGAACCAGTGACCCCCGGAGTCCAGGAGTAAAAACCAATTTGACCGCTCGAACATCCTGCCAAGTATGTATCAAAGACGTATTTTATACTTTATATAAGCAATCTTCGTAGTTTCACAAAATTAAACAACAACAACATAACTCTCCAAATTATTCAATCGTTTCGCGTTGCAACGCTTTATAATTTTCAGGTTTTTAAATCGTCAAAAGATGCATATAATGGCTATATTAGACCATGGTAAATGTTCAGTATTACTGTTTCCTCACAAATATCATAACTAAAACGAAAATTTGCGAATCTGAAACAACTTTTTTCAATTTTGTTAATTTACCAAAACGTGATAAGATCCCTTTAAAACTTGAGCCTAGTGTTTCTCTAATATCAACATGAGTCCCGTTCTGGTTTAAGGTAGTACAACTGTAATGGGCAATATACCAAAACCCATTAAAAGTATTATTTTCATAAACTTCATACCATATGTGGTCGTTTTACACATTTTTAGGGTGGCTTTCCATGAAAGATTTTTGTTCGTGATTTTTTATGCATGATGACCCATAATTTGAATTTTCTTCTAAATTAAATTACCCCTGGGGATAAATAAATTAAATAAACTCATACTTTTTAGCATTTTTTGTTAACACTGTTTGTATAGTTAGTACAGGATATGATTTTAGATGATAGAATAATATAACACAAGACAATTGAGTGATAAAATAATGAAAACAATCTTATTTATTATGTAAGGTCCTTAAAAACTACATGCTCAACCCGTGTATGCAAAAATCACCCATACACAATTTTCTTTTTTTTATATAAGTTGTATGTGATTTCTTTGGAAGTTGAGCATTTTTATTTTAGCAGAGACATGTGATCAGCTTAAATCAAATTAAAAAAAGCAATTTGCCCGTGTATATTTTGAACAATTCACTAAAATCTAATAAGACTATAAGAAATATTTTTTCATGAAATTCAAAACCACATAATGGCAAATTGTCAAAATATGCAAAATAAACAGAATCATTTACCAATTCAGTTAACACCTTCAATATTCTTACTCTCTTAATACATATATTTAATACATTATGTAGTTATGCTAAATCTGCCAATTTAGGGATGGCGTTGGTTCACTAAAATCTAATAAGACTATAAGAAATATTTTTTCATGAAATTCAAAACCACATAATGGCAAATTGTCAAAATATGCAAAATAAACAGAGTCATTTACCAATTCAGTTAACACCTTCAATATTCTTACTCTCTTAATACATATATTTAATACATTATGTAGTTATGCTAAATCTGCCAATTTAGGGATGGCGTTGGTGAGGTGGGGGTGGGGGTGAGGGGTGGAGGCATAAGTAGGTCTGAAAAGTAAAAAAAAATACAAAGTTGTATACTAAGTATTTTTCTCTGTTATTAACCAAGGTCTATAACATTGTTAGATTTAAATTCAAATGACCACCTACCTAACAAGCTTGCATTCATTTAATAACAATGTACAAACAAAAATATTAATTGCAAAATTTCATAACGATACTAAATAAGCGTATACTTTGACATGGACAGGGCTTTCTACACTATATCCTGCAGTTAGTTACAAATACTCAAGCGAATTTGGTGAAACTTGGCATGTATATAAAAGGCAATGTAGGGATTAAGTGCTACCCTTCATGTTTCACCTTATGTGATGGATCAGGTCACTGTTACTAAAAATAGAAACAAAAAATTACGCAAAATGGACGATAAGTACTAAGGGTGCTTTGATGAAATTGTGTGCACTTATATAGAAGGGCATAATGGAGATTATGCAGTACCATATTTCTAACCTTAGTTGAAATCACTGTAACTTAAAAATAAATAAAGAAATGCACACAATCTGACTACTGTAATTACTGAAAAACTACTGAAGGTACTGAAATAAAACATGTAATTGAAATTTTCTTTCAAATCATTCGTTTACGTACTTACATATTTTAAGAACAACTTCATGTAATACTTTTTAGAATAAGTGACTCTAGGCAAGCCTTCAGCATTTTTTAAAATGAAAACATCAAGTACTGCATCCTCTCCACCCCTGTTATTAAGCATTGTCAAATACACAAGTTTTAGCCCTGACCCAGCAATATTTTCAGCGACGTAGGCCTTTTCATTACAGTTATAAAATGAGTGGGCTCAATGTTGGACAGTTCTGGGCTTTAGCACTGTTGAAAGCAATTTTTTTGACACAGCCAATGGGGTAAAGCTGTGGGTCATTAGATCTTTTAAACACAAATTCACAAGTTGGAGCAACTTTCTAAGTGCTGCCACATCTGCCAAAGCATCGTGTGCATTGTATGTTTCACCAAGCAATTGCAAAACTAAATCAACTTGCTTCAAGGACTGCTTTGGATACAATTTTCTGAATATTGATAGAGAATCGATAAAAGCGCAGTTATACAAAATATAAATTGCACTTACATTTACCAAGATTGAAAGAAAAATTGTAAAATCAAAACGACGACCATTATGAACAACTAAGCACACATTTCGAAACTTTTCAAGTCAATGTATAATTCTTTCGACAGACACTCATATTGACACTGGCTGCACAACTTGTCCAATGAATGTAATTGTTCCGACACTTACTGCACAGCTTATCCAATGAATATCATTGTCCCATCAGTCATTGAAATGCCTGTAACATGTAAAGCCTCTTGACTTATTGGAACAGTTGGCGTGACGTATGTTGCGAACTGACTACCAGACTGGACTTCCACCGATGCATATGAGTAGCCTGCGGGAGTTCCCTTGCTTCAACTGGAAACATAGTTGACATTGCAATCTAGTAAAATATTGACATGCAATATCACATTTAGAATGCAACTTAACATAACATAATATATTGGAATTTTATTAGGTTAATAATCATACTGCTGATCTACCAGCCATAAAATGTGTGAACTGCTGATCTACCAGCCATGAAATTTGTTTTAATATAGAAGAACAAAACCATGATGTTTTAAGAAGATTATTGTTATTTTTAACATATTATGGTGGCTATTATACTAGGATTTGGAAAATGTTCAGCTAATTGGGCGAAAATACTTTTATTTTGAATTGGGAATGGGTCAGACATTCTGACCCGCAGGATTTGTATAAAAAGGCCTGCCAAACGTTGCCTAACTTACACTTGTGAGATTGACGGTCAACATAGATATAAATTGGTTTTACAACACATTTTATATAGTTTGATGTTTTCCATGTAATGATGCAAAAATTTATTGTTACCGATGATAATCCAAATAATAGATTCTTACGTCATTTGATTTAAGATAGCATTGCTAGTTGCAATCCTAGCTGATTCAGTCGCAACTTGCTCTATCACCTCACAGGCTGGCTGTTCCTTTTTTTAAGTTTGTGTCCGATATTGTTTTGAGGTTTAATGTGGACAGGCTCACTGCATATTGTTTACACGGGATGGTCTACCCAGGCTGTCCACGATTGCTAAATGCAGAAACAAATATAACTATAGCACAGATAATAAAAAAAAATACACATTTACTTCTGGTTACTGTATCTCGTAGTCCATATAAACGGACTCCCAGAGCTTTTGATAATGTTTGCTATGGCGGCTCAGCATACCAGTGGGTTATACAGCTGAGAGTTGAATTATTGCAACTACTGTATCTCGATGTTTACAGTAAATAGAGCATAGACAAAGACCATAATATAATGATAATAATGCCCGTAATTTACATCTTTGAACTAAATGTCTATATAAATGATAACCGTATGTGTATTGCTCTGATCATATATCTGTGACCTTACCTGTTTCAAGTTTTTTGTTGACAACAAAGAAGGTATTCCACTTTTCCATGTCCATTTTTCCCATTGTCTTTGACTGTGTGGGTTTTACCATACGCTGCAGTGTTTACCAACTGGCAGTCAATGTTACTGCACTCTACGTACAGCTTTTTTTCTTTTTGTGCTACTTCTTTTTTACTCGTTTACCGTCTTTTTGGTTACGATTCACGATTGTTGTTTTTTATGTTGTCGCGAAAATATATAACTTTCGGTTCATTTTTTTTTAAAGAAAAATCTATTTTGACGTCGTAATATATTGTACTATGCATATAATCGATACAATCTATAATTGAATTATTTAAAACATGTTTTTATTTAAGATTTATACTTCGTAAATAATAAACCGAACAAAACGGACATGTCACGACTTCAGTTACGATATTTACCGACATTAGCCGACGTCAACCGATCTTACAAAAAAACGCGGGAAATGATTACAGTTGTACTACCTTAAACTGAGCTTCATGCATGTGCGTAAAGTGTTGTCCCAGATTGCCAGGGGCAGTCCCCACAGGCTGATAAGGGACGACACTTTCCGCCTAAACTGGATTTTGCCTAAGAATAGACACATTTAAAAGAAACATATCATAAACGCAAAAAGTGTCGTCCCTTAAACAATTTACGCACATGCATTAAGCCACGTTTTTTCTGTTGAATATTTTCTCTCTGCATCACATATCTCAATTGAGGTAATAAACAAACTGAATGTCGCAAAATGGCGTTCCTGATTCTCTCGAATGGTGGGACAAAGTGGTTTTAAGAATGACATCTAATTATAGCACAGGATATAACTGACGGATATAATCACGGATTGTATTAACATTGTATTTCAAGTCTCGTGTTATTTGTATCTTGAGCTGTGTATTCCAAACCTTAATTATGCATTATATTTGCTGATGGAGACCGTGTCGTACGCGGTTCTGATGCTCTGAGCTCGAAAAAGGTAATTATGCCGCGTTCTGGGAAAACTGGACTCAATGTGTAGTCCGCACTAGTCAGGGACGACGCTTTACGCCTAAATTGATGTTTACTTAGAACATACTAGCTTTAAACGAAAATAACATAACATCGGACAGTGTTGACACTGATTAGAATGTGTGGATTGCACAGTCTAATCTGCGACGGCACTTTAAACACATACATTACGACCAGTTTTCCCATAATGAGGATCAGTTAAACGCTTTTTAGGAAGGCGACATTTTTATGGATCTCAATAGATTGTAATATATGTATTTAACACAGGCAAATAAGCAGTTGATATGTTTTACTTGTTTTTAAACACTTTTCTTAACTAACGTAAATATTTTTTTAAGTGTACACCTATTCATGATTTACAATTTGATATTGAACATTTAAAAAATATTCGAAGGCATCTAACCAGCTCGTATAATACTGAAATCACTAATCACAATCAAAGTACTGACAGTACTGGTTTGACGATGCTTTTGAAGAAGATCGATATAAAAAGCATCAATTTAAGCTTACCTACACAATTGTGTATGTGGGTACGAACATTTTGGGTACGACTCAAAAAATTGGGTACGACAAAAAATTTGGGTGCGACAAAAAATGACTACGAAAACAAATTGGGTACGAAAAAAAAGTGGGTACGAAAAATGTTGGGTACGAAAAATATGGGGGTTCGGGGAAGTAGTACCCGTGGGGAACTTGACCCATGTCAGGCGGGTTACATTCTCGATCACATCTAAACATAACTACATTTGGGGTTTACCCAGCGTCACAGCGTTTGAAGTGCCACCTGGCAGTTTTGTGTCTGGTTCCTGTCCCGAACCTCTAAATAAATTTGAAAGAGGACGGGGACCAAGCTGCCTTTACCTTTATCAATGATAAACAGCGAGGTATACCGTTTGAGACAATTTAGCTTACTCAATCGGACTAGCTTGGTCTTTTACATAGGTCGCCATTGTGAATATTTGTTCATGGTATGATAACTTAGACGAGCTGCTACGCTGAAGCAGCATCGTCAGAAAGGGTTGAACAGAATTTAAGCAATCTATCGTTGATATTAATTTGTGTATTAGTATCCCATTAATGGCCATACGAACTTTTCATCATCACATTCTTGTATAGGGTGATTATTCGACTCTACTTGTAATGCCTGTTTGAACCACTTCCGGTCTTTTTTATAGACTTTGTATACTGGCTTTAATCAATGTTGTCTTAGCAAAATGTAAATATTAATTGGATTTTTTGTTGTTATTTATAGTTATAAGATACGTTTGTGTATAACCAATGTATTTAAACACGTTTATGACCAATATATCGTTTAAACAATCTTTCAAATGGTAAAGTATGCGTAGTACCGCGTCGGTTTTTGTTTTTCAAGCTTCCAGAGTATACCAAAACGAAACATTTTATTTATGTTCTAATTAATATATTTATTTAAAACAATATTACAATATAAGCTGCATGGCAACGTACGTGCTCGCACCTTATTGTTCTTATGTATATAAAGCTCAAACGTGTATAAAAACACTCTATAAAGTGATGCACGTTTTATAAAATATCAAGAACGTACACTTGTTTAGAAATAATCGAATTCTGTCTTGGACAATTTCTTAACAGTGTGTGCTTCAGTGTCCGTATACCGATACGTTACGTTTTGATATCGCGTTATTTAATCTATGCATCAACACCTTTGTTTAAAAATCCCATGGTTTAATTACATGCATTTATTTACTGTTGCAGTACATCGTTCAATATGAGGCTCTTTTTATAGTTTCTTAAGGTGTATTATGCTTTAACTATACAGATATAGCGCTAATTTCATTAACGACCTTTTTGAAAAAGAACATTCTATAAAACGATGTGTGGCGTGTTGCGTCTTGTTCAGCCTGTGACTCGTCCATGTACGAGACGGCACCAGACGAGCTGATTCGCCATGTCCACAGTTTACGTCATAGCTCAGCATATATCACCTCTAACCAATACATTTTATAACAGAAGTAAAATTGTATATATTTTCAAGGCGGGTCGCAGATTGCCGCTGTTACAGTTTACGTCATAGCTCAGAAGATATCACCTCTATCCAATACATTTTATAACCGAAGTAAAAATTTATAGATTTTCAAGGCGGGTCGCGGATTGCCGCTGTTACAATGGAAGGCTTTATAAACATTATCATATCTCTATACGTTAGAATCATCAATGGCGACATTAGTTTTCTATTTAATAACAACTCAAGTCACAGTAACCGAAAATCGTATTCCATTATATTCATTGTTGGTTAATTATATTGGATATTACAAAAGAATCAGACTGGATAAAATGTTGACGTCAAATGACTTTGTATATCAATCCCGCAACTAAGTAACTAGTAGAAATGAATTAGAAAGTCGTGGGTGCGAGTTGTTAGTCATGGAAACGTCAGAAGTAACGGTAACTCGGGCGAACAACGCAATACCGCGTTAGATAGTGAATACTAAATAACGCGGTAATGACATGAGCAACCAGTCCAAATACAATTTAAGACAACATAAATCGTACATATTCACGCTTAAACATTATTTTCCAACTGTGTACATTCTTACTGATTGGTTATATAGTTAACAAGAGTACGTAATCTCTTTCCAACAAGTAATTAAGTCGTATGCAAGCGCAAGCTGTATGGTTACTAGGACTTACTAGTGTTCTCTGTTTACAAACCCGTACGCGCAAGCATGCTATATCGGTCTTACCACGACAGTAATAGAACATTGATAATAGGTACGTGCACAGGTCACTTATGTCACAGACGTTGTTGTAGTACATTTTTATCGAAAGCAATGTGATTCTCCCATAAGGCAATCGCCCAAGAAAACTTTGTACTTGATTAATGTTCAAACTAACGTGAAGCCTCTTCACCGAGTCATATTTTTATTTCAACTTATAATCAAAGTGCAGAAGGAACTGAAGTTTTTAGACATTTTAACGCCGGCCGATCGAACGGCCGCAACAAGATAAACACATCAATTCAATTTAAATTTTATTGTCTACAGTGGTGCGATTTTGAAAAAAAACCACATCAAAGACGAACATGATATTTACTTACAATCTCTCATAAGTTTATACAGGATTCACACAAACTCGAGGTGTGAATAAAGCTATGAAGTTTAGTTGTAAACAAGCAAACTCATACAAAACTATCTTGCAACTGACAGGATTGGAATCTAAAGTGAAAGGAAATTATACAACTGTCTTTAAAAAAATGACACAATAGTATAGTTTAGGTAAAATAAAAAAGAAACAATCTATTAAACTAATGACATTAAACTAATAAATTATATATTTTTATTGTTAGAGCTTTCATACAGGAAAATGCATTTATAAACACACAAATAGGCCTTAATTGCACATTGTATAAATTAATTAACTAACAAAAGTGAACACAATGTCTGTCTCTTACAAGAACATGTGCTTTAATCGTTATATAAATTGTTATCATAATTAAAATTGTAAATATGTATGAACGTGAACGGACTGCTTTATTGGCACTGAAATATAAATGTCCCTGATATAATGAAACAAACATTTACAGACTTACCTGAGAGTGACTGCTGAACAGACCTCTTTGTCTTGGAACACGCTCAGTCTCTATTCATCACACTCAACATATACTTGATGCGTATTCAAATGTTAAGACCGATCGACAAACTAGACATGTGCAAAACACGTTTATCAAACTGCCCTTCGATAAGCCTTCCGGTTATTGCTACTTGGTAGAGGTGTTTGGAAGTAAGCTGTTCGAAAAAAAAACTGTCGATTATGTAGTGTTTATCTGTGCATTTTGGAACACTGGACACACAAGTAACAGCTGAATAGTATCTATACCATTTAACGTAGGCACAGAAATTCTCGGTGGCCACAAAACATAAATAACTGTCTGAATATCAACATTTCGTAACCAGATAAATCAACTTGAATCCATATTATCAGACATGGAGGCAAATATTGACCGCCAAAACCAGTAAAGTTGCCGCAAGTGTTTGCGCTTATCGAGCGTGTCAGTGAACTAAGGAGAAAACACCGACGCAATTGTCACGAAGATATTATTCAAACTTTAATATCACAGTTATGAGTAAACATATTGATTTAAAATTGAAATGTGATCATTGTAGTACAGACAGTATGTACAAGCACGATACAATCAGTCATCAGTGACGATTTGACGCTTAAACAAGTGGATTATGTATCATGCAACATGCTAATTGCTTTGTTGCGTGCGCTCCTAAATTTAATGCGAGACATATTGTTATTTGAAAAAATATTATGATTTTCACAAGTATCAACTCACCAAAAATTAAGAAATATAATTTAGATTAGAATAATATCGCGCTTCACCCTTTCAACGTGCAAAAAATATGAAACCACACCTATCCCACGGGCAAAAGCGTTTGATTTTTACGGATGAATGAGTTTATCATAATCTTGTACAGAATATAGTCAAATGATCACATGTGCAACTTTAAATATAAATATAAACTCATTACTGAGATAATCATGTTTGAAAAGTGTTGCTTTAGAAAAGTCATGTCTTAAACTGTGGCCAATTACTCTGTTTATTTTTCCATCGCCATGGATTTTATGACAGGAACAAAATTAATATAGCACAAGCTAAATGCTAACAAGTCTTTACTTTAATTATAATTGCCGTCTAATAAAACTGAGGCATTGGTACACCAGGCAAACGTCCAGAGGTTAAGATCATAAAGTAACACCAGGATTTTAAAAAGTACCTTTATTTTTTATTCCCTGGGCAGTGTTTACAAGTTTTTCATAAACTAATATTGTATCATATATATTTAATATTGTTAAATTACATATAATTATTTAAAGAATTGTTTTGATAATACTAAGGTCGGCTAAATATAAAAGCGCGACACTAAACATCAACATAAACGAAAACAACGGTTAATAATTTCATAGCAAAATAACATTCATAAAAACATTAAATGAATAAACGTTTTTGATTGACATTACCAAAACATTTAAGTTATAATCCAATCAAAAACTATTTTGTATAGCATAGTGATTCAAGATATATGTGTCCATGTCAGAATGTGGCTCAATTAAATGCCGCTAAATTTTGAAATTATCATTGGAAGCAAAATCCGCATGAAGTGAAGATGAAACTAGTAGACATCTTGATATGAACTATTTTAGACGTATAATTAATTATTTAAAGAAATACAGTATGATATGCCACGTCGTGAGTACAGACCCATGTGAGGAAATGCTGTGTACATATGATATTAACATATTAAAAATTCCGTGTTCTCGCTATCATTGCTATTCGTATTCAGTGGTAGTTATTTGTTCTATTCAGTGTTCCGATTATTTACTACATATGTCTATACAATTAACAATTAACATCACCAACAGACCCGTACACCTATTACTCACAGAGGAAATAAATACGTCTGTCCCCTGTCGGAAAGCGGTGTGTTTTATACCAAAACGTAAAGGCTGAAACATAAACATGTTGCTGATGGCATGAAATACGACGAAAAGGTGATCTATTTATGTGTATCGTCTTGATTCTCTCATCTAATTCGTATGCGTTTACATATTGCATCGACTATTATACAACTTAACTAATGGTTTGAATGTTGACAATGTTTATTAGTATTTTACATATAGGTTCAACATGAAAATTCACACGTTTAAGTATTCATTAACGATTTGAGCAACATGCGTTTATGTTCAATAATCAACATACAAAATACAATGCGATCTTGTTACACAGCTGAACAAAACTGTATTTGAAACAACGATTCCGATTAAGCACAGAGTACATTGCAACAAACTTATTAGTTCATGCAAACCAAGTGTGGTTAACTTTTTGTATACAAAAATCTATTTTGACGTCGTAATATATTGTACTATGCATATAATCGATACAATCTATAATTGAATTATTTAAAACATGTTTTTATTTAAGATTTATACTTCGTAAATAATGAACCGAACAAAACGGACATGTCACGACTTCAGTTACGATATTTACCGACATTAGCCGACGTCAACCGATCTTACAAAAAAACGCGGGAAATGAATACAGTTGTACTACCTTAAACTGAGCTTCATGCATGTGCGTAAAGTGTTGTCCCAGATTGCCAGGGGCAGTCCCCACAGGCTGATGAGGGACGACACTTTCCGCCTAAACTGGATTTTGCCTAAGAATAGACACATTTAAAAGAAACATATCATAAACGCAAAAAGTGTCGTCCCTTGGACAATTTACGCACATGCATTAAGCCGCGTTTTTTCAGAACGGAGTTCTGTTGAATATTTTCTCTCTGCATCACATATCTCAATTGAGGTAATAAACACACTGAATGTCGCAAAATGGCGTTCCTGATTCTCTCGAATGGTGGGACAAAGTGGTTTTAAGAATGACATCTAATTATAGCACAGGATATAACTGACGGATATAATCACGGATTGTATTAACATTGTATTTCAAGTCTCGTGTTATTTGTATCTTGAGCTGTGTATTCCAAACCTTAATTATGCATTATATTTGCTGATGGAGACCGTGTCGTACGCGGTTCTGATGTTCTGAGCTCGAAAAAGGTAATTATGCCGCGTTCTGGGAAAACTGGACTCAATGTGTAGTCCGCACTAGTCAGGGACGACGCTTTACGCCTAAATTGATGTTTACTTAGAACATACTAGCTTTAAACGAAAATAACATAACATCGGACAGTGTTGACACTGATTAGAATGTGTGGATTGCACAGTCTAATATGCGACGGCACTTTTAACACATACATTACGACCAGTTTTCCCATAATGAGGATCAGTTAAACGCTTTTAAGGAAGGCGACATTTTTATGGATCTCAATAGATTGTAATATATGTATTTAACACAGGCAAATAAGCAGTTGATATGTTTTACTAGTTTTTAAACACTTTTCTTAACTAACGTAAATATTTTTTTAAGTGTACACCTATTCATGATTTACAATTTGATATTGAACATTTAAAAAATATTCGAAGGCATCTAACCAGCTCGTATAATACTGAAATCACTAATCACAATCAAAGTACTGACAGTACTGGTTTGACGATGCTTTTGAAGAAGATCGATATAAAAAGCATCAATTTAAGCTTACCTACACAATTGTGTATGTGGGTACGAACATTTTGGGTACGACTCAAAAAATTGGGTACGACAAAAAATTTGGGTGCGACAAAAAATGACTACGAAAACAAATTGGGTACGAAAAAAAATTGGGTACGAAAAATGTTGGGTACGAAAAATATGGGGGTTCGGGGAAGTAGTACCCGTGGGGAACTTGACCCAGTCAGCGAAACTGGGAGGCGGGTTACATTCTCGATCACATCTAAACATAACTACATTTGGGGTTTACCCAGCGTCACAGCGTTTGAAGTGCCACCTGGCAGTTTTGTGGATGGTTCCTGTCCCGAACCTCTAGATAAATTTGAAAGAGGACGGGGACCAAGCTGCCTTTACCTTTATAAATGATAAACAGCGAGGTATACCGTTCGAGACAATTTAGCTTACTCAATCGGACTAGCTTGGTCTTTTACATAGGTCGCCATTGTGAATATTTGTTCATGGTATGATAACTTAGACGAGCTGCTACGCTGAAGCAGCATCGTCAGAAAGGATTGAACAGAATTTAAGCAATCTATCGTTGATATTAATTTGTGTATTAGTATCCCATTAATGGCCATACGAACTTTTCATCATCACATTCTTGTATTGGGTGATTATTCGACTCTACTTGTAATGCCTGTTTGAACCACTTCCGGTCTTTTTTTATAGACTTTGTATACTGGCTTTAATCAATGTTGTCTTAGCAAAATGTAAATATTAATTGGATTTTGTGTTGTTATTTATAATTATAAGATACGTTTGTGTATTACCAATGTATTTAAACACGTGTATGACCAATATATCGTTTAAACAATCTTTCAAATGGTAAAGTATGCGTAGTACCGCGTCGGTTTTTGTTTTTCAAGCTTCCAGAGTATACCAAAACGAAACATTTTATTTATGTTCTAATTAATATATTTATTTAAAACAATATTACAATATAAGCTGCATGGCAACGTACGTGCTTGCACCTTATTGTTCTTATGTATATAAAGCTCAAACGTGTATAAAAACACTCTATAAAGTGATGCACGTTTTATAAAATATCAAGAACGTATACTTGTTTAGAAATAATCGAATTCTGTCTTGGACAATGTCTTAACAGTGTGTGCTTCAGTGTCCGTATACCGATACGTTACGTTTTGATATCGCGTTATTTAATCTATGCATCAACACCTTTGTTTAAAAACCCCATGGTTTAATTACATGCATTTATTTACTGTTGCAGTACATCGTTCAATATGAGGCTCTTTTTATAGTTTCTTAAGGTGTATTATGCTTTAACTATACAGACTAATATAGCGCTAATTTCATTAACGACCTTTTTGAGAAAAAACATTCTATAAAACGATGTGTGGCGTGTTGCGTCTTGTCCAGCCTGTGACTCGTCCATGTACGAGACGGCACCAGACGAGCTGATTCGCCATGTCCACAGTTTACGTCATAGCTCAGCATATATCACCTCTAACCAATACATTTTATAACAGAAGTATAATTGTATATATGTTCAAGGCGGGTCGCAGATTGCCGCTGTTACAGGTTACGTCATAGCTCAGAAGATATCACCTCTATCCAATACATTTTATAACCGAAGTAAAAATTTATAGATTTTCAAGGCGGGTCGCGGATTGCCGCTGTTACAATGGAAGGCTTTATAAACATTATCATATCTCTATACGTTAGTATCATCAATGGCGACATTAGTTTTCTATTTAATAACAACTCAAGTTACAGTAACCGAAAATCGTATTCCATTATATTCATTGTTGGTTAATTATATTGGATATTACAAAAGAATCAGACTGGATAAAATGTTGACGTCAAATGACTTTGTATATCAATCCCGCAACTAAGTAACTAGTAGAAATGAATTAGAAAGTCATGGGTGCGAGTTGTTAGTCATGGAAACGTCAGAAGTAACGGTAACTCGGGCGAACAACGCAATACCGCGTTAGATAGTGAATACTAAATAACGCGGTAATGACATGAGCAACCAGTCCAAATACAATTTAAGACAACATAAATCGTACATATTCACGCTTAAACATTATTTTCCAACTGTGTACATTCTTACTGATTGGTTATATAGTTAACAAGAATACGTAATCTCTTTTCAACAAGTAATTAAGTCGTATGCAAGCGCAAGCTGTATGGTTACTAGGACTTACTATTGTTCTCTGTTTACAAACCCGTACGCGCAAGCATGCTATATCGGTCTTACCACGACAGTAATAGAACATTGATAATAGGTACGTGCACAGGTCACTTATGTCACAGACGTTGTTGTAGTACATTTTTATCGAAAGCAATGTGATTCTCCCATAAGGCAATCGCCCAAGAAAACTTTGTACTTGATTAATGTTCAAACTAACGTGAAGCCTCTTCACCGAGTCATATTTTAATTTCAACTTATAATCAAAGTGCAGAAGGAACTGAAGTTTTTAGACATTTTAACGCCGGCCGATCGAACGGCCGCAACAAGATAAACACATCAATTCAATTTAAATTTTATTGTCTACAGTGGTGCGATTTTGAAAAAAAACCACATCAAAGACGAACATGATATTTACTTACAATCTCTCATAAGTTTATACAGGATTCACAC
The DNA here is from genome assembly GCF_020536995.1 of Dreissena polymorpha. Classification (NCBI taxonomy): domain Eukaryota; kingdom Metazoa; phylum Mollusca; class Bivalvia; order Myida; family Dreissenidae; genus Dreissena; species Dreissena polymorpha. Next base: position 152,527 of record NC_068365.1, read on the forward strand.
AAACTCGAGGTGTGAATAAAGCTATGAAGTTTAGTTGTAAACAAGCAAACTCATACAAAACTATCTTGCAACTGACAGGATTGGAATCTAAAGTGAAAGGAAATTATACAACTGTCTTTAAAAAAATGACACAATAGTATAGTTTAGGTAAAATAAAAAAGAAACAATCTATTAAACTAATGACATTAAACTAATAAATTATATATTTTTATTGTTAGAGCTTTCATACAGGAAAATGCATTTATAAACACACAAATAGGCCTTAATTGCACATTGTATAAATTAATTAACTAACAAAAGTGAACAAAATGTCTGTCTCTTACAAGAACATGTGCTTTAATCGTTATATAAATTGTTATCATAATTAAAATTGTAAATATGTATGAACGTGAACGGACTGCTTTATTGGCACTGAAATATAAATGTCCCTGATATAATGAAACAAACATTTACAGACTTACCTGAGAGTGACTGCTGAACAGACCTCTTTGTCTTGGAACACGCTCAGTCTCTATTCATCACACTCAACATATACTTGATGCGTATTCAAATGTTAAGACCGATCGACAAACTAGACATGTGCAAAACACGTTTATCAAACTGCCCTTCGATAAGCCTTCCGGTTATTGCTACTTGGTAGAGGTGTTTGGAAGTAAGCTGTTCGAAAAAAAAACTGTCGATTATGTAGTGTTTATCTGTGCATTTTGGAACACTGGACACACAAGTAACAGCTGAATAGTATCTATACCATTTAACGTAGGCACAGAAATTCTCGGTGGCCACAAAACATAAATAACTGTCTGAATATCAACATTTCGTAACCAGATAAATCAACTTGAATCCATATTATCAGACATGGAGGCAAATATTGACCGCCAAAACCAGTAAAGTTGCCGCAAGTGTTTGCGCTTATCGAGCGTGTCAGTGAACTTAGGAGAAAACACCGACGCAATTGTCACGAAGATATTATTCAAACTTTAATATCACAGTTATGAGTAAACATATTGATTTAAAATTGAAATGTGATCATTGTAGTACAGACAGTATGTACAAGCACGATACAATCAGTCATCAGTGACGATTTGACGCTTAAACAAGTGGATTGTGTATCATGCAACATGCTAATTGCTTTGTTGCGTGCGCTCCTCAATTTAATGCGAGACATATTGGCATTTGAAAAAATATTATGATTTTCACAAGTATCAACTCACCAGAAATTAAGAAATATAATTTAGATTAGAATAATATCGCGCTTCACCCTTTCAACGTGCAAAAAATATGAAACCACACCTATCCCACGTGCAAAAGCGTTTGATTTTTACGGATGAATGAGTTTATCATAATCTTGTACAGAATATAGTCAAATGATCACATGTGCAACTTTAAATATAAATATAAACTCATTACTGAGATAATCATGTTTGAAAAGTGTTGCTTTAGAAAAGTCATGTCTTAAACTGTGGCCAATTACTCTGTTTATTTTTCCATCGTCATGGATTTTATGACAGGAACAAAATTAATATAGCACAAGCTAAATGCTAACAAGTCTTTACTTTAATTATAATTGCCGTCTAATAAAACTGAGGCATTGGTACACCAGGCAAACGTCCAGAGGTTAAGATCATAAAGTAACACCAGGATTTTAAAAGTACCTTTATTTTTTATTCCCTGGGCAGTGTTTACAAGTTTTTCATAAACTAATATTGTATCATATATATTTAATATTGTTAAATTACATATAACTATTTAAAGAATTGTTTTGATAATACTAAGGTCGGCTAAATATAAAAACGCGACACTAAACATCAACATAAACGAAAACAACGGTTAATAATTTCATAGCAAAATAACATTCATAAAAACATTAAATGAATAAACGTTTTTGATTGACATTACCAAAACATTTAAGTTATAATCCAATCAAAAACTATTTTGTATAGCATAGTGATTCAAGATATATGTGTCCATGTCAGAATGTGGCTCAATTAAATGCCGCTAAATTTTGAAATTATCATTGGAAGCAAAATCCGCATGAAGTGAAGATGAAACAAGTAGACATCTTGATATGAACTATTTTAGACGTATAATTAATTATTTAAAGAAATACAGTATGATATGCCACGTCGTGAGTACAGACCCATGTGAGGAAATGCTGTGTACATATGATATTAACATATTCAAAATTCCGTGTTCTCGCTATCATTGCTATTCGTCTTCAGTGGTAGTTATTTGTTCTATTCAGTGTTCCGATTATTTACTACATATGTCTATACAATTAACAATTAACATCACCAACAGACCCGTACACCTATTACTCACAGAGGAAATAAATACGTCTGTCCCCTGTCGGAAAGCGGTGTGTTTTATACCAAAACGTAAAGGCTGAAACATAAACATGTTGCTGATGGCATGAAATACGACGAAAAGGTGATCTATTTATGTGTATCGTCTTGATTCTCTCATCTAATTCGTATGCGTTTACATATTGCATCGACTATTATACAACTTAACTAATGGTTTGAATGTTGACAATGTTTATTAGTATTTTACATATAGGTTCAACATGAAAATTCACACGTTTAAGTATTCATTAACGATTTGAGCAACATGCGCTTATGTTCAATAATCAACATACAAAATACAATGCGATCTTGTTACACAGGTGAACAAAACTGTATTTGAAACAACGATTCCGATTAAGCACAGAGTACATTGCAACAAACTTATCAGTTCATGCAAACCAAGTGTTGTTAACTTTTTGTTGGGCCGCAGTCGACATGCTGCACGTGTAAGAGATACACGTCCATGAACAGCTATTTGCCAGTTCAATTCACTTATATCTCGATACGAATCTCCGGCATGAAGAGGCAATTTCAACTAAACGAGTTGATGCAGATGTTCGTATTGTTATGTATTCAACTCTGATTGTTTACTGCAGATGTAGTTGCATATGTCAAATCAGTGATATGAACAGACATAAATAATGACACCCCAGACATCACCAAAACCAGCAGAAATCAATAGATATTACCATACACCACCACAAAAACTCCTGTCGTCATTCGAAATACTTTCATTCAGAAGAGTAACCAATTGCTTTTACAAGTAAAACAAATACACGACAACACGATGCACACATAAACCAATTTTAGATTCGGTCCTTGTCGTGGGACAGTCAATCCAAAGAATCGATGGTTTAAACCGGTTTAAAGTCTAACCGAGAGGCTCAAATGTATAAGCATTCTTGCTTGCGTTTAAGGGGCAATACGTTTCATTCGCCGTTGATAATTGTGCGCTAAACGACCGCGATACTAATTGTTCAGATACATATCTGACCCCGAGCTATCGTGGCTCTTGTATCCATTTTTAACACACGTTTTAATGTAATGTAAATTTTGGGAATCAGAACTTATAATTGAGTGAACACATATTTCGATTATAAACATGTGCATGGTTTGCATTTAGTTTTAAATGCGAGTATTGAATATATTGTAACATTAAAACAATGTGTTCAATCATTGAACGGCTATACATCCAATTAATATATTGGAGATTCTACATTAATTCTTAAATGCACAACGTGAGCTTTCCAGTAAATATACCTGAATCATGGAATTGACAGAAAAATAAGTAAATGTATTCAAAATATTGTTCGTCATCATGAGACTCCATCAAAACTATTTGGACATTTAAATGCAATTTAACATATTTGAAACTTCTCGTTATCAGTCCAGAACGAGCTTGTACCGTATTCGTATGAGCCGCTCACGGTGAAAACGGTGTTAGATGCACGTGCGTAAAGCGTCGTCCCAGATAAACCTTTTTAGACGCACAGGCAAATAAGGACCACACTTTCAGCTCAGAAGACACATTCGTTTAATAAAAGCAAAAGCGGAAAGTGTCGGAACGGATGAGCATTAGCGGGCTGCACATGATAATCAGGGACGACGTTTTAAGCAGGTACATTAAGTCCGATTTTCCAAGATCGAGACTCATATTAAAGCTACAATACGGGTTAAAGATCATGCACCGCAACAATTGAATAACACAACTGCACAGCGTGTTTACTGATATACAAATAATGCTTCTTCGGTATTTGACAGGCATCGTTCACTATCCCTATATCTGGACGATACAAAACTCAGACATGCGTGTATTTTTAATTCCATATTTGACTACTTCATGTCCTTTGTTCAATGAATTTATATTTCATTCTAACAATAATATATCATTTAATTGCATTTCAATTTTGGTTGTACGCAGTGATGTAATCCAGATAATTGTTTACTTGTTACATGCCAAATTTACACGTGTGCACCTAAACTGGAAGGTCTATTTGAAATCAAGAGAAAACCACCAGCCAATGTTGTTATGTTTTTTTTTGGCTAACTTGAGTGACATGAACAATTTTTTTCATTACTGCGAATATATACCAGTCGACGTTATTAATGTTTAAACACTTGACACAAAGTAAACAGAAAGTCAATGCCCATGTTTCTATTGGGAAACTCAGGTCAGTAATTTTATTTCACTTTATCACATAAAGGTACCGTATAATGGACTTGTAGAATAAAGTATTGTTATGAGCTACTGTTCTAGTTTAAGACATAACTTCCGTAGCCTCTTAGGCGTATGTGTTTCCTCTGTACGGTCGGCATATGGAGTAACCTTGAAGTGGGCACTGCTAAGGGTACACTAGGCATATGGAATTTACGGTCAAATGTTCCGTCAAGTATTAATAATTATAAACAGTATGTAGTCGCAATAACCTTACACATTTCAATCTCCATAACATACAATCAAAATAAATGTCTACCAAATTGTGTAGAATTTTTATTTTATAGGTTACAATATTATATTATGAAAAGTAGTATTACTTTCCTTTTACATTTTGAAAATAAGTGTATAAGTTAAGGTTCATAATAAACACAATAATAAGCTACATTGAAACAAATGCAAAATATAAACGGTACAATTAATATAGGCTATCATCACGTAGTTGGTTATATAGGCAGGGATTTGATCCAGCTATACAGGCTCCCGTCAAATCTCTGCGAGGAGGGTTTACTTATTTAAGCAGCCTGCTATAGGAAATGGTTTATTCTTTAAGTCAGTCTTGTGTTGTGTTTCTTTGAAATTGCATAAGTAAATTATTTTCTTATTCGTTGTTGTCACATAATAAACAAAGTCACAAGTTCAAAAATGTATTGACACAATTTCTTCAAATATGGATTGATATATAATATTATCACTATATGTTATTTAAAACCGATATGCTAATATACGAACAAAGCTGTTTACATACAACGAGACAAATTATTCAAAAGTGTTAATACTTATCAAGATACGTCTTTACCTTTGCTTATGTCTATGATATGATATAATGGCTCCAATGGGCGTTTACAAATGATTTTTATTCCCGATACCTATACATCGAGACATTGTAAGATTAGTTATATACTTTCGCATATTTTTTTTGGAACATGAATTTCGTGCACAGGTAAATTCGCCGATGTCTGTTTTTGGGAAAACGTTCAGAATTCGCCTCCGTCAATGCCCGATGTGTTTGTGTTCAATGCATGCATTTGAAACACAGGCAATCAACGAAAATTAATACCCGCGAATAATAATTATGGGTGTACAGTAGTAAATGATTTACTCACCATATCGTGTAATATTGCTAATTGACTTTGGTTCAAATGGGCATTAACCTAACCTTAACTCTATCAGCTTCGCGGGGCTTACTGTTTATGCGGAAAGTATCTTCCGATATACGTCTGTGCGGTCAACGCATGATAATAACTGAATAGGAAAATCAGGAACAACACATTCCGTTTTTTGTTTGCGTTTAAAAGAAGTTCATCATGAACGAAAGTACAATTAAGGCGACATTTTACGCAAATGCATTAAGCCCTGTTTTCCCGGACATACGACTTTGTTGTGTGATAGGTAAGATCACGGTAGAAAGTTTGAAATAGTTCGAGTCCAAATTTGGTGAAGTTCAATAATAATATTCGATCCGTCGATAAGGGTGGTTTGGAAAGTGCCATGTCGCGTATTCTCCGTTTCCGATTTCCTGAGATAAATTCTAAACTTAAGTACGTTGCGTTGTTTTCTTGTGTAGCCATTTTGAACATATGGCATTGATCTTACTCTGTACATTGATTTGTTCATGTACAATAATACCTGTAGTTCGTTTACAATTACTGTGAACTGTGTCAACTCAGCATACAAACATAGTACGGATATACTTCAGGCGTATTGTATTTCAATAGAACATGTTCCATGCGGTATTTAAAGATAACAATGGCACAAACTTAATAATTTGAGTAAATATGCGTTTAACTATTCAGTATGCAGATACACATATATAGTCTGGTATTACTGGTTTTAAATTGACCAGTGTACCCATATAGAACGAGCTTGTACCGTATTCGTATGAGCCGCTCACGGTGAAAACGGGGTAAGATGCACGTGCGTAAAGCGTCGTCCCAGATAAACCTTTTTAGACGCACAGGCAAATAAGGACCACACTTTCAGCTCAGAAGACACATTCGTTTAATAAAAGCAAAAGCGGAAAGTGTCGGCACGGATGAGCATGAGCGGGCTGCACAAGATAATCAGGGACGACGTTTTAAGCAGGTACATTAAGTCCGATTTTCCAAGATCGAGACTCATATTTAAGCTACAATACGGGTTAAAGATCATGCACCGCAACAATTGAATTACACAACTGCACAGCATGTTTACTGTTATACAAATAATGCTTTGTCGGCATTTGACAGGCATCGTTCACTATCCCCATATCTGGACGATACAAAACTCAGACTTGCGTGTATTTTTAATTCCATATTTGACTACTTCATGTCCTTTGTTCAATGAATTTATATTTCATTCTAACAATAATATATCATTTAATTGCATTTCAATTTTCGTTGTACGCAGTGATGTAATCCAGATAATTGTTTACTTGTTACATGCCAAATTTACACGTGTGCACCTAAACTGGAAGGTCTATTTGAAATCAAGAGGAAACCACCAGCCAATGTTGTTATGTTTTTTTTGGGCTAACTTGAGTGACATGAACAATTTTTTTCATTACTGCGAATATATACCAGTCGACGTTATTAATGTTTAAACACTTGACACAAAGTAAACAGAAAGTCAATGCCCATGTTTCTATTGGGAAACTCAGGTCAGTAATTTTATTTCACTTTATCACATAAAGGTACCGTATAATGGACTTGTAGAATAAAGTATTGTTATAAGCTACTGTTCTAGTTTAAGACATAACTTCCGTAGCCTCTATGGCGTATGTGTTTCCTCTGAACGGTCGGCATATGGAGTAACCTTGAAGTGGGCACTGTTAAGGGTACACTAGGCATATGGAATTTACGGTCAAATGTTCCGTCAAGTATTAATAATTATAAACAGTATGTAGTCGCAATAACCTTACACATTTCAATCTCCATATCATACAATCAAAATAAATTTCTACCAAATTGTGTAGAATTTTTTTTTTATAGGTTACACTATTAAATTATGAAAAGTAGTATTACTTTCCTTTTACATTTTGAAAATAAGTGTATAAGTTAAGGTTCATAATAAACACAATAATAAGCTACATTGAAACAAATGCAAAATATAAACGGTACAATTAATATAGGCTATCATCACGTAGTTGGTTATATAGGCAGGGATTTGATCCAGCTAAACAGGCTCCCGTCAAATCTCTGCGCGGGGGTTTACTTATTTAAGCAGCCTGCTATAGGAAATGGTTTATTCTTTAAGTCAGTCTTGTGTTGTGTTTCTTTGAAATTGCATAAGTAAATTATTTTCTTATTCGTTGTTTTCACATAATAAACAAAGTCACAAGTTCAAAAATGTATTGACACAATTTCTTCAAATATGGATTGATATATAATATTATCACTATAAGTTATTTAAAACCGATATGCTAATATACGAACAAAGCTGTTTATATACAACGAGACAAATTATTCAAAAGTGTTAATACTGATCAAGATACGTCTTTACCTTTGCTTATGTCTATGATATGATATAATGGCTCCAATGGGCGTTTACACATGATTTTTATTCCCGATACCTATACATCGAGACATTGTAAGATAAGTTATATACTTTCGCATATTTTTTTTGGATCATGAATTTCGTGCACAGGTAAATTCGCCGATGTCTGTTTTTGGGAAAACGTTGAGAATTTGCCTCCGTCAATGTCCGATGTGTTTGTGTTCAATGCATGGATTTGAAACACAGGAAATCAACGAAATGTAATACCCGCGAATAATAATTATGGGTGTACAGTAGTAAATGATTTACTCACCATATCGTGTAATATTGCTCATTGACTTTGGTTCAAATGGGCATTAACCTAACCTTAACTCTATCAGCTCCGCGGGGCTTACTGTTTATGTGGAAAGTATCTTCCGATATACGTCTGTGCGGTCAACGCATGATAATAACTGAATAGGCAAATCAGGAACAACACATTACGTTTTTTGTTTGCGTTTAAAAGAAGTCCAACATGAACGAAATTACAATTAAGGCGACACTTAACGCAAATGCATTAAGCCCTGTTTTCCCGGAGTTAAGCTCATATACACATACGACTTTGTTGTGTGATAGGTAAGATCACGGCAGAAAGTTTGAAATATTTCGAGTACAAATTTGGTGAAGTTCAATATTAATAATCGATCCGACGATAAGGGTGGTTTAGAAAGTGCCATGTCGCGTATTCTCCGTTTCCGATTTCCTGAGATAAATTTTAACTTAAGTACGTTGCGTTGTTTTCTTGTGTAGCCATTTTGAACTAATGGCATTGATCTAACTCTGTACATTGATTTGTTAATGTACAATAATACCTGTAGTTCGTTTACAATTACTGTGAACTGTGTCAACTCAGCATACAAACATAGTACGGATATACTTCAGGCGTATTGTATTTCAATAGAACATGTTCCATGCGGTATTTAAATATAACAATGGCACAAACTTAATAATTTTAGTAAATATGCGTTAAACTAATCATTTCATTTAACATATATAGTCTGGTATTACTGGTTTTAAATTGACCAGTTGTACCCATATAAACATAAATCAAATGCTTGCCTTGAAAATACGCGTATAAAGTTTGTGTCATCGGATCAAAGTTCGTTATTTCTCAATGACCGATACATTCGATTGTTAGGACATGTTTTCAAGGTTCAATATGTCATCAACCGTAATGAATTTAAATGTAAGTAGTGACCCAAAACACATGACTGCATTCTAAAGTTGATTCTTTCTGAATCATTAGACAAACCACATAAGCCTGGTATTCTACTGTTAAATAATCACACCGTATGCAATACACGATTTTGTGATTGAGTTGGAGCTTTTTATCAGATTTACGTTTTCCATACTCATTCAGTTCAATACTACTGTATATACAAACAATTAAAACAAAAACTGTTCCTACTCGATATTTAAATGTTGATGCAGGAATCGTTGAAACATTTTGTTAGAAGCTAACAATCACTTTGGATTGCATAATTATTTAAATAATATTCAATTTACGAGCGCTGACGGCCTGGTTCTGTGGCGTGTCATATGCTGAAAGACCGCTCTCACTGCGACGCTGCATGATGGTATCGTAGGCAAATAACCATCTCATTTCCATATCTGCATTGTAAGTCTCTGACAATATCTTCTAGCTTCATCATTTGTTTGCACTTAAATTCATTATCAAATTAATATTCTATTCTTAATATCGTTCAGTTCATAAACAGCAGAGCCTTCCAAGCGCATCCAATGTGAAACCTCAACCAGTAGCTCTCTCTTACGTCTCAATATTCTCTTCCAAATATCATCAGACTCATTCATCACCATATACTCATCGCTACATTGCAAATGTCTGTTTAACATCTCTATGACCAGCATTTCCAGCTCCATCCTCGTTTTGCTGTACCACAACATCGGCTCTGGGGACGCTACGATGGCCTGTCGTATCTTCGGCAATCTTAGTATCACCATTGGGCCTTCCGCCATCATGTTCGTAATATCTGTTACCCATGTACATTGCTGCTTATCCTGCAAACCACTGGCTGCCATTAAATTTCTTTCTGGAATCATGTAATATGGCATTTGTTGTGTGGCAATTGCAGTTTTAAGTTCTCTCAGTCCGTCATGAAGCCGGTGGAAAAAACTCCGTGTATTCAAGTCGTTCTGTGGGTTACACTCAACTTGCCAAAGTATTATATTCTTAATCACGTATGATGTAACTTCTTTCTTACGAGGCCTTAGAACATCTTTTAGAATCATTTTGAGCATAACATACACGTGCGCTTGTGTGCAATTTAGATTGTTTACAAGTTCTGTCTCACCGGTGTTAAAACACAACCTCCACTCCATGTGATTAAATTCACTTCCCTTAAACCCTACCGGGGTTAGATAGGCTCCTAATGATACGACTTTCTGAACTATGGCTGGTGACGGCCAATGGCGGGGTCTAGCAGCCCATCGTTGTAGAATGCTGGGGCACTGACAACGTAGGGCGCATACTCTGTCAAAATGAATCACACCCTCTAGTGTCCCCGGTGTCGACGGCCCCGCTCGCTCATGATTCACTATGCCAAAATATGGAAATGACGAAAATGAATCTACAAATAAACTACTACAAAGTAGAATGTCCCCATGTCCGTTATCACACAGAGAATTGTGGATTGATTTGGAACGTTTTTGCGCTGGTCTCTCATGTAACAGTCTGTAGTGTCCTGGATATACGCTTGTATCCATTCTAAACACATCTACATGAATGTCATCAGGTATGGTGTTAAGACTGATACCAGCTTCAATACAGAGGACATTGTTCAGCACGTTTAAAATGTCCACGTCGTTTTCTAAATAGCATGTTAGACCCTATGCCTTGCTGCCAGCCGTGATCAAAGTTTCATTACTTAATCGTGCATTCAACAGCCTATCGTTCTCTCTGTATTTCTCAACTCGCCAACGTCTGATCTCCTCGCCGTACCCCAGCCGGGTCATTATAGTACTTATCTCCAAGGCCAAATTTTCGACATAATTCTGAAAAAAACAATATCACAATATAAAAGTTAGTTAACGATAAGTATTTCATTCTTTCTGAAATATAAACTAATAAATACACTTTCTGGACATTAGCTGAAATACAGTTTCAGATATTTGTTTTATTTCAATTATTAAAAAATAGTGTGTAATGCCTTCTAATATACTATTTTACTGAATTTGATTTATTATATGACATGATTAATAGTAAATGTAAAAATAAATGAATAAATCATTGTTATGTTTTTTCAGTTTGCGTTTTTTTCATGAGCATTGATGATAAAAATTCAGACAATTTATTGTAGAATAGATACTAGTAATATATATTTATTGAATACTTTTTTTATACGTCACAGTATTTAATACATAATAATTGCCTTCATTTATTATAATGAGACAAAAACGTGCTTTTAAATTATGTTTAGATTTTTTAACCGAGTCATATTATAACAAGTGAATAGTATGTTATTCTCGTATTATTATCATGTGCAATTACATTTTTGTTTGATTAAGTAATTTTGAAAGTCACATGAACTTTACGTTTTCAATTTAATTCCGAATGATGCCGGAAATTATTTCGTATCATATACCTCTTTTTCAAAATGTTTTGAGTGGCACAACATAAACACAAACGTACATAAATTCATATTTTAGGGACACGAATTAACGTTCCGTGCGTTCCTTCTACTAGTAATATATATTTATTGAATACTTTTTTTATACGTCACAGTATTTAATACATAATAATTGCCTTCATTTATTATAATGAGACAAAAACGTGCTTTTAAATTGTGTTTAGATTTTTTAACCGAGTCATATTATAACAAGTGAATAGTATGTTATTCTCGTATTATTATCATGTGCAATTACATTTTTGTTTGATTAAGTAATTTTGAAAGTCACATGAACTTTACGTTTTCAATTTAATTCCGAATGATGCCGGAAATTATTTCGTATCATATACCTCTTTTTCAAAATGTTTTGAGTGGCACAACATAAACACAAACGTACATAAATTCATATTTTAGGGACACGAATTAACGTTCCGTGCGTTCCTTCTACTGAAGTCATTTTATTAACACGGAATTCGGTAAGTACGTATTTTAAGATGTGCTCCGACTGATAATTAACGTACCAAATCACAATACAACATAAATAGTGTTTAATTAAGCGCTTACAATCATTCTTATTTTGTTATGTTCTTGAAACAGGATTAAGGAAATCACAACAGGGATTTCGGTAAGGCTCCGTTATGAATTTACACCTGAACTATTGATATTCGGGATTGAACAATTAATCCAGAGAACAAAAAAAATTAATAACTTTAACGAGATATAAAACATCTGATTAATTGTTTTCTATCAAGGTAAGAGTTTCGTATGAGCACTGCAAAACTGTAGTTAAGTAATCACAAATTCCCTGCAAACTAACCCGCGAGAGATTACTGTACATAGCGCTGTGACTGGTTACGCTTTCGCATCATCTCTCTCCCGTGAGTGACGTCTGTACGGGATATTTTGCATGGGAACGCGTTACGGCCCTGAATTACCTAAGCAGATCGATTGTACAGAATTCTGCGTTTGGGAACGCTTTTATGACTAGGAGCGCTTCCCTGAGCAACTAGTATGTGACACCTGTACAGGTTGCTATGTCTGTGAGCGCTTTAAACACCAGTCTTACCTGAGAGTGCTGACTGTCCAAGCTGCTGTGCCCTGAAACGCTTTCAGTCTGTGACATCGCTGGTTCAATGCCTCCTTCAGCCATATTGTGTCTCCTTCGTGAATATAATTGTATTTGAACAGTATACCTATACTGATTGTGAAGAAAGCTTGCATGTTAGCCCAAAGATTCAAATTAATAAGAGATTACACCGAAACATAACCAATACGTTAAACATCGGATTATCCGTAATAGGATCAAACGTATCGTGTATATGACGATAATGCCTAAATAGTGCTTATAATTCCTCTATTGTACAACACGTTGTGGCAATGACTGCATGCAATGTCTGAATAAGTGTTTGTATTCTTTTAATTTACGGCGTTTCCTACCTTGATAATTAATAGTAATGTGAAGTAGTATTGGTACGTGATTGTGATTACAAAATAGTCTTACTTACTGAAAACATACGTCAAAATACACGATCAATTTAGCAAAAAAAGGTTTCAGCTCTTATAAAAAAAAACATGTAATTTTAAAAGTGTTTCTGCACTTTCCATTTCAAAATTATTTACGAATTTGTAAAATTAAGTTGGTATTAGAGCAAATAGTTTTGAAATAAACATTGATATTGATTGACATAATTGTGCCATGGAAAACTAACTTCATAAAACATTTATGTAAGCAATCATTAACAAGGCTGAGAAAAATAACTAATTACAAATGCTCTTACCGTCAGTGTAATCACGTGAGCAGAAGTTATGCTGAACTCGCATTCAATTAATAGCGTTTTCGCCACACTGTATAACACTTTACTTCCGACATAATATAATGATCCAATTGTGGTGCGACTATATCCAACCTGCTCTTATGATCGCGAGTGGAAATCACCATCTTGTGATCTCGGATGTATGCAATTAATGACATTACGATCACATCACGATCTGAACCTAGTTAATGAGGCTGTTAACTTATTGTTTTGGTGTTAAGCTAAAGAGTTGGGTGATAAGATTTGATATGACAAAACTAAGATGACGACCCTTGAAAAGATTTCCGGACTGGTCTCATGTAATAGCCCTTGTCAATATATATATATATATATATATATATATATATATATATATATATATATATATATATATATATATATATATATATATATATATATTGTGTTGCGGTTTTAGGGTGAGGTATATAATTGTGAATGATGGGGATTTCACAGTATTATGCTTCATTCCGCATCGTTGCTAGGCGCACACACCGAAGTCTCCAATAGGAATATGTATGTCTGTTTGTATGTCTGTGTATCTGGTTATTCACACATATCTTTCTCCATATATATATATATATATATATATATATATATATATATATATATATATATATATATATATATATATATATATATATATATATATAACGCTTTGATTAAATTTGACATTGCTTTCGACCTCTCGGTCTTCTTCAGCGGCATTGATTTGTGAAGCACATCATGTTAAGCGGAAGTGACGTTATATTGTTGCACGTTACATTGCACGCCAATTTTATTAGTATTTTGTTTTCAGTCCATATGGTTTAGACGTCCTCAGTTTGCGCTTTCAAAGTTGTTCAATGGTCTTCTGGTACTCGTCGGATCCATTTAAATTTTTTTGTCCCATGACCCGGAAGTTATGTAACCATAGGCATGCAAACTACTCTTTGTATAAACACTATTATATTTTATATGCAACCACACGTAATATTTTATAGATTGTAATACGCCATACATGCATTGCATTTGAATAAAAACCAGAATACATATACATGAATATAGTAGACATAATGAATATAAACATTTATAAAAAATAACATATACTGATTACTATTTGTGTTAAGAACCAAGCTCAAAAGTTTACAACATCTCCAGTTTAAAGCCAACCCAATAATTTCAATAAGAATGCGGGAAACACTAGTTCAATTACCCGTTTAGTTTAGAATAGTGGTTTACATCCGACCGATAGACGACTCGTGTATTGTGTGCAATACGGTAAAAAACTTTAGAACGAATATTTTGTACAGTATATTGATATATAAGTTTTTTTTCTCATTTTCGGAATGTTGTAACTTCCTCATTAAGACGTGAATATAACACACATTTCTATTAGTGTCAATACTCCAGTAAAAATAATTGTTGTACTTATGAGTTTGACGTTATGTTGTAGATCTTATGTTTTTTCTTGTTCATGATTTTTTAAACAAGACATTGAGTTGGTATACGTTCATTTGTAACAATTAAAACAATTATTTAATTTATGCGAAGATAATCCCCAATACTTTTACACTGGGGATAGACACTCATCAACGCTACATGCCCGTTTAAGAAATAACTGCAGCAACCTTAACTCGGACTTATTCATTTATCATTTAAAAAACACTCACCTATGTGCGTGCGGAAATGATGTTGAAAATATTACTTCATTCATTGCCATACATAACATTTGCAGCGAATAGCTCTATTTATTGCGCAAGGACCGTTTCATCCCCTTAATTGTGAGATGCTCCTTTATGGTAAGCCTTCACTAAATACTGAAAACAACACCATCATTTTTAACGAAGTTAAAAATATATTTTATTACGACAAAGCGATCCATTACTCAGCTAACACTTTTTACATTTTGCTGGACAGGACTTATAAATATCTTTATTACTATCATTATTAATATCCTTCATTGTATAAGATATCTGTATATTTTCTATAAAATCATTATTTTTATTTTTTTGTTTAATTATTATTATTACCATTAGTATTACTATTCTTGGTTACTACTGTTATTATTAGTAGAACTATTGTCATCATATAATAACTATCATTATTGAGATTTATGTTCTTAATTGTTTACTATGTAAATGACATGATTACTATTTTATGTAAGTATGTCGCCATTACAACATGGTAAAACTATTGCAAAGGAAAGACCCCCGATAATGTTAAAGAATATATGAGTACAATGTCATTACTTGGAAACAAAATATGTTTAAAGTCATTTGTAACACAAAACATGTGTGTTCATGATTAAAATTGAATAGTCTTTTAAGGCCATAAATAATATGAGTTGTAATCTGGCAAATTGGGGCTTAATGCATATGTTAAAATTTTCATTTCAGTAAGTCTGTGCAGTCCACACAGGCTTAAATAGGATGACACTTTCTGTTGTAATGGTGTTTTAAATGTAAATGGAGTATTTAATTAGCTTTAATACACTTTATACGAAAAGTATCATCCTTTATCAGCCTCTGTGTGCAGTGCAGGCTAATATGGGATGACACTTTAAGAACACGCATTAAGCCTATTTTCTCCAGAACTAGGCTATACTGTTTCTGGTCCCTATCAAGACTTGGATGACTGTTGGTTTTGATATAAATCATATGAACTGTTTTCTTGTTTCAATCTGTTGTGGATCGTATAATTTAAATTAATTCCAAATAACATCAGTATAGTAATATGACATGGTTATTGATATTTACTCATTTTTGTGATGTTCTGATGTGGGTTATTGTTTACGTAATATCCTTTGTGGGAGGAGACTAATTCGGTTACTCGTTGTCAAATAAATATGTGTGCGTTCAGTGTTGCTCGAAATTTTTCAAGCAATGAAAATGTTTAATTCAATATATCATATAAACAAATGGCGCCAATAAAACTATTTAAACAAATGTCAAAGTAAAAATAACATGCGAAACGAAAACAAAAATGATTTAATACTACCTTTAATACATTTAAGTTGATACTGTAATTGGTGTCTTATCGTTATCAGAAATACCATCTACAACTTTATGTTAAATATGTCTATATCTCAATCAAGAGTTCGTTTGCCTCATTGTACTTTTTATTTTGGAGTTGTAAAACTCTTTGTAAACATTCATAAAATCTATGTGAGTAAATAAAATCTAGAAATCGACTTCAAATAAATGCTTTTGGAGAACACCCATTTACCGTTTAGAATCGTAAGTAATAAATCATATATTCTACCACAGTTGCACACGCATGTACATTATAATGAAAATGGAGCACACCGTGGGTTATTACCCCGATATACCAACGTTATAAGCATGACGTCACTTTGATGTCCGCGCCCTTTTTTTATTGTTGTCGATTAACAAAAACACAATCGTAATTAAAAAGAACACATGCAACACTTTAGAACCGGATACAACATAAGATTGCAAAGTAAGAAACTGACCCCGTGAGATGGGTCGTCCATTGTTCGACGAATCGTTTTACTACTTACATGTACTTTTTCTCACTAAACACGATGACAACATAATGCTTCGAGGCTTTAAACAAAGAGTGACACAATGATTTTATAGTATGGGAAAAGTGTACACATGCATTAAATTATAAATTTGAGACAAAACAATTGTTGCAAACACTTTTAATGATTATGTAACAAACACGTGAATGTCTAGCGTCGCTGCTTGCACACCATAGCATTGGCTTTTTTTCAGATGCGCATATTGATTACTCACATATTATGCTCTTGGAAAAAAAACACCATTAAGTTTCTTGATTACATGAACAAAACTTGACAGCAGTTTTTTATAGTGTTAAAATTGAATCCATTCTGGTTATATTTGGGGTTAATGCATGTGGGTAAATTATCGTCATCATTTTAACGAAAAATACCACAAACGCGGAAATTGTCCTCAATGTAATAACGAACGCACATGCATTAAGCCCTGTCTTCCTATAAATCGAACATATGTTTCCGCCTCGAAACTAATATAAAATAAGATTATTACTGCATACAGTTATTGCAAGTATTTCTGATATCTCTCGAATTGTGAGGCAATGCGGTTGTCAGAATGGCAGCACTCACAGGATATAACCGACGGTGTGAATCATGTAAAAATAATAATGGATTGTATTTACATTTTCTTTCTATTATTTGTGATTTGTTTGTGGAGTTTTATATTTCACGGTAGGCTAACATATTGCCGCTTTAACCATAGTTCACAACGCCTGATCGTCTAAGGTGACAGTTATCAATGTAAAAATGGCTGACAATATCAATACAATTGTATCCATTGGTATGCTGTACGTGGATAGTATGCAAGCGTTAGACTGGGCATTATAATCATATTGAACTGGCTACAAGTCCGAGGTATTCCTTGCGAATCGATATCAATGTGTTAATTAAATAAAAGTGTTGCTCTCATTCCATATCAAACAGCGGCATTTTTCGTAACACGATGAACCGTGTCCATTAAATACGTTGTCCATTATGGCGTTATGGCAACATAAACCCCAGGCTTATCACTGACACAGTTTCAAAAAGCAACGTTGGTGTTGTAAGCTTTTTTATTTGGTAGTATTGCATTCGCATATAAGAATTAAGAGTAAACAGCTAGTATGCAATTTGAGTTTTAGTTTAAAGCGCATTGCTTATAAAATATACGAAATGTGATAAACAGATATGCGGATAAAATAAGAGTTATACTCAGTTGATTTTTTTTATAAACTAATAAACAATATTTATTAATTGTGCAAGTGAACAACGAAAAGATAGCAATTGCAATATCCAATTTGTTAAATCATAACAACACATGTGTATCTCATACTGCTTCCTCGATTATAAAATGTGCTTTTCTGCAAGTAAAATGTTCTTATGCATTAATGCAAATTAAACCTGTGTCTGCTAAATGCTATTAAATGTGCCCTCATACAATAAAGATTTTTATGTTCATGTTCTTTTAATAGTGATTCATGTATGTCTTTAACTTTGTTAAATATCAGAGCAAACATTATATTCATCTAAAAACTCAATAAAGGCTGCCTTTGAACATGTTTCGGCCATAATTTAATGTCAGTCAAACCTTATATGTAGATATATTATTTGTATAAAAAGTCATAATGTCATCATTAATAAAGAGGTGAATGTGTAAATTATATCCATATTTAGATAAAATACCGAAATCTTAAATGGATCATATGTTTAAGTGTTCATTTCTTTACCACGTTTTAATAAATAATCGCGTAATAAGTATTGATCAAAAGCATCAAAGGGAGTCGGGAATTTCAGTGTAAAAGGCACTCAATGAAGTTACATGGAACGATTTTTTTATACTGTAAATATTAATATATTGGCCGATTATTTTAAACAAAATAGAACAAGATACTGGTATAACCATGATCTGTGATTTTGTGTTATAACCCCCAAATAACCATTTTCTATGATGTTGTGTTGTAACCCCAAATATTTCATAGTTCATTGTATTTACATTGGTTTGCTTTATGACTAGCATCCGTGTGCAGCTTTCATTAATGGAACATAACTGTGTAGGTTTTAAAAAATAAAATAATAAAAACAAAACATGGTTACAATAAAACAGCATATTTATTTAAACTAAATTGTCTACATCAAAACAAAAAGTTAACATAGAACACAAATAAAATAATTTGATTCTACTGGGGCTCGAACCTCGGGCCTCTCACATGTGAAGCCAGCATGTAACCACTACACTACGGAACTTGAAAAATCACCTTCTAACTAAGATATTAATAAGCTATTAATAGTCGGTTTAAATGTAAAACCTGTAGGAGGACTTGATAGTAATGAGACTGGGGTGCTGTGATGGTGCTCCTCATTGATAAGCGGCTGCTTCCTTTATCAAGACTCATTATTACAATTATTTAATACGTGTCGCGCTTCGCGCTCTATAGCGCCTTTATTATTAACTAGGTGGTTGCTAGGATAGTGGAACAAAGAAGTTTTGTTTTTACCCAAATATTTCATAGTCCTTTGTATTTACATTGGTTTGCTTTATGACTAGCATCCGTGTGCAGTTTTCATTAATGGAACATAACTGTGTAGGTTTTAAAAAATAAAATAATAAAAACAAAATATGGTTACAATAAAACAGCATATTTATTTAAACTAAATTGTCTACATCAAAACAAAAAGTTAACATAGAACACAAATAAAATAATTTGATTCTACTGGGGCTCGAACCTTGGGCCTCTCACATGTGAAGCCAGCATGTAACCACTACACTACGGAACTTGAAAAATCACCTTCTAACTAAGATATTAATAATCTATTAATAGTTGGTTTAAATGTAAAACCTGTAGGAGGACTTGATAGTAATGAGACTGGGGTGCTGTGATGGTGCTCCTCATTGATAAGCGGCTGCTTCCTTTATCAAGACTCATTATTACAATTATTTAATACGTGTCGCGCTTCGCGCTCTATAGCGCCTTTATTATTAACTAGGTGGTTGCTAGGATAGTGGAACAAAGAAGTTTTGTTTTTATACAAAACCAGAACGTTTCACCGGTTCGCGTATTAGCTATGTCCCTGTGATCAGTTATTAATTAAAAGAATTAGCTTTGCATTATTGGCAATAAATGTTGTAGAAAATGTAATAGGCACACATGCAGTACTTATTTACACTAATTTACACAAAAAATCACCACTATGCAAGATATTCTGACAACAGAAATATATACATTGATCCGTAAAATAACTTCTCCTCTCATAAGCGAAACAAACGTATTACATTCTAGTCGCCGCACTTCAGTGCGACGCAAACTAATGTTTATTCGCTTAAGAATAAACCATTTTATCCAACGCAAGCTGTTTAACTACATGTATACGTATTATCCGTCATACAAGAGTTCTCTTTCATGAAAATTATTCCCCCGCGTAAGGGCGCTGAACCATTGTATATAGTAGGCTCTAATTCCACGTGGGTTCTTTTACCCTATTGTCTCACTGCTGAGTAAGTTGCCATTTCATTGTTTATTTAGAAAAGTTTTTTTTAAATGTTTTTGTCGCATGATTGTACATTTTAGTTTATAAAATGGTTGTGTAATTTTTACTTAGCTCTTTTCAAATGAGGAC
The DNA here is from genome assembly GCF_020536995.1 of Dreissena polymorpha. Classification (NCBI taxonomy): domain Eukaryota; kingdom Metazoa; phylum Mollusca; class Bivalvia; order Myida; family Dreissenidae; genus Dreissena; species Dreissena polymorpha. Next base: position 173,148 of record NC_068365.1, read on the forward strand.
CTCTTAATTGTTTTTGAAGTATTATGTTAAATGCATTTCGATGTTTATGTAAAATTTCAAAATGTTTTTCGTACTGTTTTTTATTATATAACCATTTAGTACATATAGTTTCGGGGAAATATAATTATATTTTGGATTTTAGATATAAGATTAAATATAAGGTTAAATATAACATAGATCGATCACGTGTCTGTATGACATTTTGAAAGCGGCTTACATTGTGTTAGCTGTTCGTGTATCTCTGGTGATCTGTTTATCTTGTTCGTGGTTTGTTAAGTTAACCTTTGTATTATTAAGCAAAGCTTAAATTCTACGTTTACAGCGACAATTTTGTGGTAACTTAGCGAACATGTATTTTAGTTAATAATTTTGTCTTACATGTTGTTAAATTGTTAACATAAGTTTATGAATTTCAATTCAATATTTAATTTAAAATTATCGTTTATAACATTGTTCGCTTTCCGTTTTTATTAACAATATTATTTTTAAGTTTTAATACCTTTTTTTTCACACACAAATAAACGTTAGTTTTGCTCTTATCATTTGCGGACGTATTTAAAGCAGTGAAGTTGATGACGTCATCAATATATTTATTCATTGAGCTGTTATATTGATTTCAGTACTTGAAATTTATCGGCTTATTAATTTCATATTGCTATTCCACCACGCCCGAGAAAACGTAAATTGGAAGTTGCGGAGGCTTTGCGGGCCATGGCCACGCCGGACGTCGGTCCACAATCGGGCACAAGCAAGGAGCACGCGGTAGTGGCACCTGCCCCGGCGGAACCAATGGAAGACACTAACGTTCAAATACCTGTGGCCATGCCACCACGCTCGAGGAAACGAAGACGGGAAGTTGCGGAGGCTTTACGGGCCATGGCGACGCCGGATGTCGGTAGTCTGGCAACAGCGCGGACCACGCGGCAGTGGTACCTGTCCCGGCGGAACCACTGGTATCAAGTAACGATCACGATTTCACTGTTACATACATGGTTTGTCATTATTGGAAACAACAATGTAAGTGTGTAATTATCGTATGCTTCTTATTCTTCGGCTTTCTCATATGAAGTTTTCCATAATCTGCTCTTTAGATATAGATCTTCATTATTAACCGACGACGCTAATTAATTTGGGACGGTAGCATTTCTTTTGCGCGTTAAACACTGGATGTGTCAATTTTACTTGTACTTGAGACAGTGTGTGCTCGGGCTAGGTATTTAAGGCGTTAAATATTTCATTTAATGCATGTTAATTGTTCACTTTTTATTATTGCGCACAAGAGTCACAACAAACAGAACAACACACATTTAATTAATTTATTAATTTCATAACAGCAATACTCTTTTCATTACTGAACAATCAATTATTTTAGGGATGCAACATGTTTTAAAACTATTAACCGGTTAAATAATTTCTGATACCGCTTGATTAATAGGTTAACTGAAAGACTGCAACAAAGATAGCTATTCGTTGTACTGCTATGCAATCGGGTTGTTGTACATGTAGTGCATAGGGTAACTTTTACTCGAAAATGTAACCGGTTAACGGTCGTTCGATAGGCTAACCGGTTTACCGGTAAATCTCTTGCATCCCTTATTAATACGGTTTAAACACGTTTTCTATAAAAGATAAACTTCGCAAGTACAATATTATATTAAAACATGTTGCTCACTTGATATCATGGAATTTAATTCAGAAGATCACAATAAACTCCGTTTGTGTTTTGACAAGGAAGTGACAATTATTTTTTGATTCAAGTAAATGTGAATGGAAATGACTTGGAAAATGTATATATAAAACAATATTGAAAACTCAAATACACATGAAAAGTTTGAATAGACATGCTCAAGTACTGGTAAATCACATCTGTTACAGTGAAAAACAAAAAGGACATAATTCAACACACAGTATGTATTGCCTATCATTAATGTGTACCCTTATATATGGGACAAAGCAAACATTTGTTACATTTAAATGGAACACGTTCTATAAAAACGAATAGCTAGAAGCATGCTTAATATACTTGTACGAGCACCATTTTGAAAGTTTAAATGATTACGTTGTGTACCAATTAATAATAGCGAACAATACATCACTTAACACAAATATGTAAAACCATTTTCATTTTTTCGCCATCAGATAAAAAATAAACTGATAAAGCATTATAAAACAAAGAATATATCGTTACTACCGTCATTAAATCGTACATTCAAAATGTATTTGCCTGACAATGTAAACTAAATGCGGCGTTATTATTTTACTTCGTATGCACATTATCATTTGAATTGCTGCTTATCTGCGATAATGAAAAATGTGTGTGTTTTATATATATATATAATATTTAGGTAACTTTGACATAAGATTAATCAAATTCCAGAAAATTGATTTATATTTTTTTTACATTCGCTAGTCTTTTATATAAGGCGAGTGAACAACTAAATTAATTATAAAATAAAGTGCAATTAAAACAACAACAAAAAACACTACAGAAAATGGTTAAACTTCATATTTATATAGAGGTCTCGGATGGGTTTCAACAACTTCGGTGTTTCAAGTGATTTCTATTACAACACTATTTAATACGACTTGTTATGTCCAAAATATTTGCCACGCTTTCCGAATATGTAATGCAGAAGTGCGATCATATACTTACTATTAAATTTGCACGCCTTATGATTGAACTTTACGATTGCATGTTAGTCTCTGGCCACAGTTATTGCTCTGATACGACAATGATTGACTACAAGAGACACAAATTATAATGTATGATATCGTTAATGCTGTAACTTAACTAATCAGAATGTGTTCGGGTAAAATAGTAATGTTTGGTCCGTAAAGCGATCATTTTAAAGTAATATACTCTTGAATATAAGACGTTTATCTTACATTCGAGCGATTTCAACAAAAGTGTCTTTCTTATACATAACACGATATTTAATGGTCGCAAGCATCTTCATCAAGACGAGTAACATGCGATGTTTTCCTTTCCGTAGCAGCTGACGTCTAATGGACAGACTTTCATGGAACGTGCTTCAGCGAAACCTGTTGTAAGGCATTATTTTTGACATGATTACATGGGCATGCGGCTACAGTGCGCTCAACTTCATCTTTGAAATATCTAACTAACATACACGTTTACTACTGTTTAATTTTGACTCATACAGATACAACATCGGAATCACTTGGGCAGTCAATTTTCTCAGTGGTTTATTGAGCTAAATAACAAAGACCGTAGTCAATCAGAAGAAACTGACGATGAGGGAAGAGTAATCCAGAAATTTGTAAACAGGTTTGTATTTGTAAAAGGCTAATGATGTTTTTATTCTTTTTAAATAATGTATATTTTGTTGATGTCAGGCACTTTATTACTCAGTTTGAATAGCAAGTGATAAAATATTGTCCGAATAGTGTCAATCTTAAATGACTAGGGGAGTTTGCAAAGAATCGATTCTAAACCGCACCATAGGATTCACATTATCTTTTATGTCACATCATTTGCTCCACATATCACTTTTGTCGCACCATACATTCCACAAATCGCTTCCACGATCCTTAATGTTTGTTGTATTTAAATAAAATGAAAGTAAAATAAAATGAACTTTATGCTTTTTAACGGAAATTACTTAAACATGAAATATAGCTGAATAAGCGGGTATCATTATGTGTAGGCAAGGTGTATACTCGGAGACTTTTCTAACGCAACTCTATTCCAACTTGAATATATCAGTAATGAGTTAAGATTATTATTTTTAATTTCATATGTGATCATTTGACTATATTCTGTGCAAGATAACGACAAAATCATTCATCCGTGACAAACGGGCGCTTTGCATGTGGGGTAGGTGTGGTTCCTAATTTTTCACGTGAAAATTGTGAAACGCGATATGATTTTACTTGTATTTAATATTTTCATTTTAGGTGGGTTAATGCAGCAGGAAAACATAAAATAAATTTAAAAATCAATATGTATCGTTTAAACTTTCAGGAGCACAACAGCGCAATCGGCATGTTGTAGGCTACCTTCCCCACATGCTGAAGCACACGATCGTCAAGGATGAATGATGTTAACGTTTGCTTGTACATAATGTAATAAAATGATCACATGTGTAATTGTAAATCAAAATATTGATACATAACTGAGATATTTAAGTTTGAAAAACGCTGCGTTCGAAAAGTCATTTAGTGTAGTTCAACGCTATATAAATTATTTCATTTTAATTTCAATTTCATCATTCTAGGTGGGTTTTAACGCCAGGAAAGCATATCATTAAATAGAAAAACAATATGACTCGTGTGAATATTCATGAACGCAATGTTGGAAGCCGGTCGGTCATTAAGACGTGTAAGTTAATGCGTTTTACTCTTCAAATAACGATTGTACGATTTTGACAATTGTACTTTTTTATTGATTTTGTTCAATTTGTTATGTTTTAAATGTTAATGTTGATCAATTTTAACTAAATTAATATAAAGTATTGGATATGTGTCGAATTAGTCTGAGTCCAAATTTCAATAAAGTCCGTTCTAAAATAAGGGAGTTATATTGATTCGAACACGTTTTGCTCTAAAAAAAAGTCTCCAAGTGTATGGTGATACGTTTATAATGCGTACATTGATCGTTGAATGATGCCACGTTTTAAAACAAGTTGCGTTAAATAGTTACCCTTGAAATGTGTGGACGAGTTTTCATTGCAAATGTCTAAGAAGTTTATTTTGTTTTTTAAATTCCATTAATTTGTACACTAATTATTTTAATATTATTAAGGTCGGTTAAAATGTAAAGATTGAATGAAAGAAGACAATACAAGAAACAACAGTCGGTACATTTAAAACATACATTTAATTCAACTAACGTGAATGATGTCCGTAATACAGCCATAGACAAACACAACTATTTATTCAGTGTGCACAGTGAACATCGCCTAAATACTAGATAGTTCACATACAATTATGTCTAAGAGATCAACATAGTAATAATATTTGCATAAAAAGCATCGTATACGGTTACAAAAATATGAGGTAAAATACGTGTTATATATGAGGGATAATTGTTTGCAGTTAAGAAACAATATAAGAAATATTATTTCTTTACATCAGACTTTCTTTTACGAATTTGGCTAATTTAATAAGTGCACATTTATTCGTTGTATTGAGCAATTATAGAAATTTATAAACAAAAGGCCTAATACAATAAAAAGAAAATTATGTAGTTTCTTCTAATATCAATGTATAAAGGACATTTACAAACACAATGAAACTCATCATCAACATCTAATATGTTACCACAAAAGCAAAAACGTTCCTTTCGTGGTATATTTTGACCAGCATATCTTCCAGTAGAATTATATGTGGCAGACTCGAAGTTCAAAGCTGTGTGACGTTGTGTCTGAGTTTTTTGGGTAATAAATCTTCGTAAACAAACATAGAAAGTTTTCACATGTGGCATACATATTTTAACATCGACAGAGCTTGGATCATTAAACACGTATGACAAACCTTAGGTGTCTAACATTTTTTATATTAGATATTCAATTAGAACGACCGTATTGGCAATCATGTAATGCTTGTTTATAAATAGATTTTATAATTATGTTATCAGTTCGAATAAGTTAAACCAGTATTTAACCATCTTAACATATCTATGAATAAATAGTGGGTATCTTCCTAACTCGCCATACATTACAGCATTACCGTTTAACAATAGTTTACAATACTATAAGTGTACCCTTTCCAATTCCATTGACTTTGTTTTACACCATATCTCATATGCTTAACGCAATCATCGAATAGCTGACATTGTGTTTTTGGTTTCAAGTAAAACTCTTTAATTTGTTAAATAATACATTCATAGCTTAAAGTGCTTTTCCGCATAAATATTCTTGATTTAACTGAAATTTTCAAGTACAAAGACGGTTTCCAAATACTTATAATCATTTACAACTTCTATTTTCTGACCTTCAAATGTCAATGTTTCATATGGAAATGTCGAAAAAATCTGCTCCGTTTGCGAAAAACTATAATTTTAGTTATCAGTATTAATCTTTAATCCCCGGCCTTTTCAGTAATTTGATAAAAGATCCAAGTGTCTATGCACTTCCCCGGGCGATTTAACGAGTATGGCCATATCATCTGCGAATATCAACAATATCAATACAATGTCATCACTACTTAGACCGGAAGAGGGGTCATTCTGTAAAAATAATTCTAAGTCCTCTCAAAATAGGGCAAACAACGAAGGGGACATAACTTCACCTTGCCGTAAACCTACAGCATAGTTAACATATACCGACTTTGATGAACAATCTTTCTTATTTAAAGGGATTTTAATATACACTATAATCTCATCAACGGTAAATGGCTGATCTAGCTCGGGGAAACGCGAATTCGGCAAATTGAAATTATGAGTACTGCAAAAAATAGTCAGCCTTTTGATTAACGCAATCAAACAAAGCATGACTAATATCAGAAAAAGGAAAGTCTTCCAAAGGCATATTTTGGTTTTTAGTTTGATCATTTGATATAAAGTATTTCCAAAATTATTTTGGTTTAAGATATTTTAGCGTTCAATCTAATTGGCCCTATTCCTTAAAAAGCATTTATCTTTCTATTGCTAATTTCTTTGTGCTCTTTTGCTATATTAAAAATATTGAAGTATATTGTATTTCGACGTATTACAATTAAAATGTTTTAACAACGAAACATAGAGACCGTGTGCCGTTTTACATTCCACATCAAACAAATGTGCATGCCTAACACCGCTTCAGTGTTCAAGTGTTGATGTACGTGTTATTAAATATTATTTAGAAAATAAAGGATGAGTAACATTACGTATAACATTAGTAAAATTATTCTACGCAGTATTTATAGAGTCAAAACATGAACAATCTAAATCGTCTACAATTATGTTAAACATAAGTAGGTTGCTAATAATACCCGATCTAAATTGGTTACGCAATGAATCGTCCCATATACACTTCGTTTCAGTGTATGGCAATTGATCAACCGTTTTGCTGTTACAATATAATGTAAACGATAACGGCGCGTGGGCACTGAATCAATTAAAAACGTGTACCACACATTATCTAATAAGTACGAAATTCTTTCATGACAAACCAAATAATCAATTGTAGATACACCATTATGAGAAAAGTACATGTCTGTAAACTGAAACGTAACTCCTACTCGATAATTTGAGGATTTGCATAGACCAAGCAGTTTAATTCCGTGATTATTTTGATATCTGTCAACAGAGGCTCAGAGTGCATATCTGGGTCATGATTAGCATCACCTATTAAACTATTAACAACATCATGAATGAAAAAATCAGATTTGTACCAAATCCTACTATTAAAGTAACAACAAAGTAAAACACGTTTTTTATTTTCACACGGAAAAATATCATTTTCGAGTAAATAAAAAAGATCTACAATTGTAACGTGTCTACCGTTCCTTCGGGATATATATATATATAATAGCTTTTCCTCGGGCTTTCCTTAGCCGTGTGATTTGATAAACAAATAATATAATTTGCCTCTATACAAGCCGGCTCCGTATGCCCTGTGCGACTTGGATTGCTTTGATCACTTGGGTTGACTTGGGTCGACTTGTGTCGACTCGGGTTGACTTGGGTCGACTTGGGTTGACTTGGGTCAACTTGGGTTGACTTGGGTCGACTTGGGTTGACTTGGGTCGACTTGGGTTGACTTGGGTCGACTTGAGTCGACTTGGGTTGACTTGGGTCGACTTGGGTTGACTTGGGTTGACTTGGGTCGACTTGCACTTAAACCAAAGAGTCTGCAGTGTCTCCCCTCTGCGTTACGCAAGGAAGACAATCAATGTCCCCCCTCTGCGTTTATGCAAGGAAGACAATCGGTCAGTGTTGTACAAGCGACAATCAGTAGCTTGACAGACTCAGGCTGACCTACGAGACCTGACACGTGCACTAACTGGAATGGAAACCTTTGACCCGGACTTATATACGAGTCTCTAGGCTACCCAGCAAGCTATGGTATGTTGTGCGCAAAGTTGCCAGGGTCACCTCCACTCGAAAGTATCCAAAGTCACAGAGATGTCCCTTGCTCAGGCTGACCTAAGAGACCAGAAACGTGCACTGTCTTATATTACCAATGAAAACCTGTGACCCGGACAAAGGTATGAGTCTCTATTGAAGCTACCCAGCAAGCTATGGTGTAGTGCGCAAAGTTGCTTGGGTCACTTCTACTCAAAAGGCATCCACAGTCCCAGATAATTTCAATGGTATAAGATCTCTAATTAATGCAACGTATTTAACGTTGTGAACTGTTCGATGATCGAACGCAGACTGCTCGCTCCCCATAAAAGCAGCGCTTTATATACTGATATATATACCACGTGACCCGCTTGCTAAAGACATCACCCTACTATTTCATGTAAACACAACCCTACCGTTTCAAACAGTAATTGTATAATACTGTGGCTATATTATGAAATACATATTGTGCATCTTAATAGCCGACTTGTATTATTAAATCCTCATATTATGTACATAAAAATACAATGATCAATCCAAAATACACACGCTATTTGCGTGGAACGTACCGAATAGGCGTGTCACATAATGCATGCATATGCAACCACTTACCCCTGAAAACTAATTCCAATATGTTATTTATTTTCTTTGCAACAACTGTTTAAACTCTAAATTTGATTTACTTGAAAACGAAAGTTGCCATCGCTCTTGAACTCGGCTTGCCGATGAGTTACACTGACAGAGCCAGGCACATAAATATCCAATCAACAACAACAACTATGTTTTAATAAAGGTAAACAAATGAAAAATACTTATCATTCTGATTGTATTGGAATTCGTTTTTAGGGGTAAGTGGTTGCATATGCATGCATTATGTGACACGCCTCGCTGTTTTAAATGAATATGACAAGAGCTATCGAATAAGGGGAGAAAAGTCAAAAATATTGTTTTAAATTCTGTAGAAGATTTATTCGGGTTGACAAACGGACTCGAAATTTTGCTCGGTTTTCGACTGACTGTGAGTTAACGGCTTTACAGATATTTTTGAAGTTAACTTTTTTTTAAGGTTGTCCAATTGCCCATAGGAGGATTAAGGGATGCTTTGGATTAAAGTTATTTTTGACATTTTTGCGGCCCGCGAAGACAGGTCTATAATAAAGTCTAGTTAATGACCTTGTTATGATTCCTATATCAGAGGGTGGTTTTTTTTTTATTTCATGGCTCTTTGTCAAATTTTTTCTCATTAAACATGATTTTATATATTTATTTGAATATATTGGGCTCCTAAAAAAAATAAATATCCAAGGTACGTTACTTCCACCTGTGTCCGTATGTATCAAGCAATTTAAGTTTGCTGCCGTTGTCGCAACACTGTCTTTAGCAATAAACAGTGATAGTATGAAACACCTTACAATATGTTTATAAAGCACGTCACTTGTTTGTGGTGTCTTTAGAAATAAAAAAAATTACATTATGAACACCTTACACAATGTAAAAACCCATACACGTTTTTGCAACATTTCTGCAATATTAACAGCAGTTATATTAATTATAGATGAAACAAATGGGGTTTCAAATAAAATAAATCTTTGTTTTTCAGTGCGCACAAGCTAATTAGGGACAACGCCTTAACGTGAGTATCTCTAAGCAGAGACTTCTCTTAAATGAAAAATGTCACAAATGCGGAAAGTGTCGTCATTGATTAGCGTTTCCGGCTGCACTGTACGCACTTGCTTTAAGCCCCGTTTTCCCAGAGCGCGGGTCCATTGTATCAAGGCTCCAGTTATCAGGTCAATACGCTACCCTAGACGTTGATAGTTGTGGCGCTATTCGACAGCGATGCTACTTGTGTGAGATACAGATATGACCGCTCACTATCATGGATCTTGCATCCTCTTTAAAGACACACTTTTATATAAAGTAAATTTACTAAATCAAAATTAATAAATCCGGCAAAACTTATTCCAAGTTTAAACACATGCATGGTTTTTATTCACTTAAAAACGCGACTATTTTACTCATGATAACATATATATGAATGTGTTCAATCAGCAAAGGGCTACCCCCCGTTCACACATAGCTACGACTTTATGACGATCATCCCGATCAAGCCACGATCTGAAAAAAAAGGATCGAGGCCGATCGGAGTCTTAATCGAGCAATTTGGAAAAGTATGGTCTTCATTTCGACCGTTCTACGATGCTCCTACGTCAAACGCTTACTGCGTTAACTGCCGCGACATTCAAGATCATACTACGACGCTACTCAGAGCTTTTACTGCGCTTTTACTACGATCATGAAGAACTCTCCACGATGCTTCCGCGCTGCCTGTACGATAACGCCGCTTCTTCTACGCTCTTTTTACGACTCTACACCGATTCTTGTTGGCCACGATCCCGTTACGCTTGTTTTGAGCATGTTCAAAGTAAGCGTGGCAAGAGCGTAGAGCTCTCCGATCATGAAGACTCTACCGCGATCATACTGCGCTTATGAAGACTCCACTACGTTTCTCCTGCAATTTGTCACGATCGGCCACGTTTTCAGCCACACTTAGATTGTAGTAGAAGCGGCGTCTATGTATGAACGGGGTTTTGGCTTTCCTATATTCTTACAAAAATGACGACAATAAACTGTTGAGTAAATATTTTTGAATCATGGATTTGATGGAATTGCACAGAAATACACGAACATGTCGCAAGAATGAGGCTCTATCAAAGATATTCGTGCAATTCAATACAAGTTAACATATTTAAGGTTTCTCGTATTTATCTCTTTGAATCAAATAGTTCATACCGTATTCATATGAACCTTGCTCGGGTGAAACGGGATAAAATATATTTGCGTAAAGTTTCGCCCCAGATTAGCCTGTGAAGCCTGCATAGGCTAATCAGGGATGACGCTTTCCTGCGTTTAATCTACGAAAATACTGCCTTTAAATGAAAAATGCCATAACGCAGACTGCACAGGCTAGTCTGGTACGACACTTAACGGGCATGCATTTAGTTCGGTTTTCCCAAAGATAGGTAAATATTTATTCATCAAGACTGGTTATAGAACACTAATTGCGATAAATGAATGACTCAACATCACAGCGTGCAAATGTTTGACTAACAAACAACGGAAGCTTTTTCGGTATTTGGCAGACATCGTTTGCTATTGCCATATTTGGACGATACAAATCAGACATGCTTGCATTGTATACTTCAAGATATGGCAAGTTCATTATCTTTGTTTAATGAATGATATTTATATCATATCAATAGCATTTACATGAATAGAATCTTAATTGTGTTGTACAGGGTGATTTAACCCACAAATTCTCTACATGTTAAATGCCATATTTCCGCACGTCCCAGGCCGGAAGATTATTTATAATCATGAAAACATACCCACCCACCAATTGTTACTTTAAACAGAGATGTCTGAGTTTTTTATCTTTCAACACTGCGAATATATGACATCGACGTCATCAATGTTTAATCACGTAAATGTTCGTTCTTCTGTTAGAAAACATATATTTGTAATTGTAATCCTCTTTATCGCAAAGACATCCCGTACTATGTGCATGTAAACTAAATTATTAAATAAAAGAATTCTCTGGTTATACTAATAAAGGTATAACTACCGTAATATCATAGGCTAACGTGTGCCTTTAGTGTGGTTCGGCGAATGGAGTTACATTGATGTACGCAGTAGTGTAAAGAGGAACAGATGTGTGTAACGTAACATATACAACTATGATTACAAACTTTGAATACAGAAAATATATATAATTAAATTACACACATTAATAGTATTATTACTTATTTTCTTAATTATACATATTAGCATGTATAAAATTTTGCATAATTATTGAATGTTCTGTAAGATAATATAAAATACTTATTTTCTTTTTTTTTATAAATACCATTTTTTTATTTCGGATAAAAAAAGGTTAATGTACATGGATATCGTACGATGGACAATTTTTCCATAGGCTAAGCTCGAGGATGAAATGTCAAATTGGTGTACTCATCGTAAGATAATGTTGTGCATTTCCTTTAAATTAGACAACAGATATGCACATTACTTGGATGAGCAAGTGAACAGTCGTTGAATATTTTATATGGCATGCCTGTCAAATTATGAGTATTTAAGATGAGTGAAATCATGCACTGGGACAATTGCGACTAGGTTTTTATAGAAGTCAGTATACACTATACAAGCCGGGATGTATATTCATAATTTCTAATTGTCACGGGCGAATCCCGTTTACGGTTTCGCTAGTCTCTTGTTGATTATATTATTACCCGACTTTGGAAAATATTTGTTCTAAGATTTAAGGAGATCAATAAAACTTTGTCTATGTGTTAGCATCGTTATTCAATTGCATAAAACGACACATAGGTAGTTTGCAATTAGGGTTAAGTGTTCCGTGAAGTAGTAATACTTATGAAGATTTAGGAACTCATAATGACGTGACGTATTAATGCAGTCAGCTATACGTTAGTGTCGATTGTTGTGTGTGATTAAGACTTCTTTAAGGATTGCACTTAACACTGGTCAAGAGAAGTATATGTTATTGTTTTTGTCTAAAAGCTGATAAAATGGCATCTACCAGCGTTTCCAAATAATTTCTATCCTTCAGAGACGTAACTTTAAGTACTGTTAAATCAGTTATATCCGTAGGCAAGAAATTTCCTGTTTTAAAAATAATACTTTCATTCACACGTAAATTCGTTACGTTATATTTTGGGCGAAAATGAGCAATTTTTCTTCGTCATCGTCCGATCTGATTGTGTTAAATCTTTTTATTGGTCAACCCACTTAATACACGTAAATAAATTCCCCACGAATAATAGTTAGTGTACAGTACTTTTATGGGTTTTAATCACTTTAGTTTTTTCAAACAAGAATATGTGTTTTATGCATGCATATCTCACCCTGTTGTGCACTTTGGTTGAAATGGGATCATTATAAGCAACAACCATATCGGTCGAGCTCTGGGAAAGCGGAGCTTAATGCATATGCTTAAAGTGTCGTCCCATATAAGCCTGTGCAGTCCGCTATTCACTGCCCAATCTACAAAACATTCCGATTTTTTTCGTTTTAAGGAAGTTCAAACTTAAATTAGGCGGTCAGTGCCGGCTGCACAGGTTAATATCGGACGACACTTTACGCAATTGCGTTCATCCCCGTCTTCTCAGAATGAAGCTTATATATAAATACGAGTGCTGCGTGTGATGGTAAAAATATCACGGCAGACGGCTAAACATATTTTATTCCAAATGCTGTGAAGGTCAATGTATAATGGTCCGACGATAAGGGTAGCTTGGGCATTGTAATCCGTGACATGTCGTGTTTATGGAGAATATTATGTGAGTTTTGGATAAAGATCAATATAATCATGCGAGGCTTAGGACCATGGTAGCGCGAGGCTTATTTCGTCCCTTTTCCAATTAATTAATATCAAATAATGCATTTTTTCACGATGTTGTTTTACCGAAGTTGACATAAACAAATTCTCCAATTTTTTGGAAATCTTCCAAATTTAATCTGATATGAAAAAAGCGATAGTATATAGCTCAAGTTTATACGATCGTTGTTATGCTTTCGATTTTCATCTGGTAATAGTATAAAATGCGTTTCAGATTTTCAGAAATAAACTTTTAACTTGAGAACATTGTGTTGTTTTTATCCTGTTTGTATATATGATACCGATCCTACACTGTACATTTTTATTAATGTACAAAAAAAACGATCGTTCGTTAAAGATGACTGTGCAGTGTGTTAACGTAACACATAACCAGAATACGATAATATTAAGATCGTATTTTATTTTAATAGAACAAGTTGAAGCCTGTATTTGCAAAAAACATTAACCGACACGTTACACTTTAAGAGAATCCATGTTTTCTTTTTACACTATGAATATACAACTATATTTGTATAGTCTTGTATATCTGGTTTTACCAGTACAACCACATAGACATTAATTCTTTTCATGTCAACATACGTGACTTTTTATGAATAAAAATGTCTAATATGATTTATTTCTATACCATGATATACATGAAACGGCAACAACTGCGATAAACAGACGTCTTAGTAAGACACTTCTGAACAAATGAACGTCTCAAGACATTTGTGTAACCTCGTGACATCAGAGTACGATATGTATTAGTTTAGATGCCTATATCAAATTATTACACACACACAAACATACAATAGAAGTCAGAATTTATGTAGTTCAAGTGTAAATAGACGATCTGAAACACGATTACGCAATACAACTTAGAGAAAGAATCTACGTACATCAACGAAATTACACAATGAAGACACCTTCTTCCGCAAAGAAAGTGCCTTCAAGCTAAGTGAAGTTTTTTTGTTCCGAATAAAGATTTTATTTACATCATTTCCAGAAGGCCAATGGTTCATGTGGACACATTTTAGTACAAACAATATAATATTTACAGTAATAAACATATGTACATAATTAATTCAAGCACATGAAATTATAATAATTACATAAGTAGCGTCAATAAACATTTTACAGCAAGAAATACATATTAACCGTAATAATAATAATTTAGAGGAGTACTCATACTTATCAATGCATATTGCACTCATGTTATCGTTCAAGTACTCTACATAACAAAACCTAAAGAGAGTAAAACAAGAAATCACGCAACATACTGAGTATACAGCCAAGGCACATAGTCAGCAGCATACTTAGATAGACGACAAACATGAAATACGTTTAATATAAGAGGAGTTCTCATACTAATCAGTTCATAATGCGTTATTTGTAACAAACATTGAATCGACAAACAAAACTAATGAGGCGTAAACAAGAACTCACAAAAAAACTCATTAAACATTCACATACAAAATCAGGAACAGCAGCAATTTACATATTTCAACTACCGCGGTAGCTTATGGGCAAAAATACATCCAAAGGGCACATACATGTTCGCAGAATTAACTAAAAAAGCGTATAAAGAACAACTATATTCGAGAAAGAGGCAACGCCTAATATTAAATTTCGCGACGAAAAAGTTATGTTTTCTTATTAGTTTTTTTTCAAAAATGCTCGAGATTATCAATAAACATCAACATAAACATCAATCAACATCAATAGCTTTAATGCCTAATTTGCTTTGTGTTCCCTGTGCTCTCCGGTTGGTGTTCTAAAGATTAGGCAATTCAACTATTCAGAGTGTGTTTATTGTTTCCAACAGACTTTACGTAAAAGGGTAAATGGACTGTATTGCAATATATTCCGACCATCAAGCTACTTTAAAAGCATTTCAATAAACTCGGATGCCGGAAAGAAATTGACGTTTCAACATTCGCGCTAATGTGTAAACAACATTATATACTTTAAATAAGCCGGGCACCGAGAAAACCGGACGTAATTATTGTGCGTAACATATCGCCCAGATACGGCCATTGAGTCGTAATACAGTTTATGCAGACAATGTCATCTTTTATTAGACTACACAGTCTAACTTTTGACGATACTTTAAGCCGAGCATGAAGCCCGGTTTTCTCAAGGCGCGTCTCAAATTTATTATTGGTATAGCTTGAATAAATTATTTCATTGGTACAATTGTTACACGAATTGCTGCTTTTTTAACTGTCACCACAATGGATTTGTTTATCAATTGCATATCAAACATGAATGAAACAATACTATTGTTAACTTATACAATTGCAAATTTAATTATCAAAAATAAGAATGTATACATTTTATGAATGTCAATATTTGCACTACTCATTAAAACATTAAATACAGACTTTTCAAAGGAACGCAAATCGAATATATGTTTTCAAACTTTGATAGATAGTAAAATAGGTTTATAGATATATAGACAGATGGATAGATAGATAGATAGATGGATGGATGGATGGATGGATGGATGGATGGATGGATGGATGGATGGATGGATGGATGGGTTTGTTTGGGTGGATGGGTGGATGGATGGATGGATGGATGGATAGATAGATAGATAGATAGATAGATAGATTGGGAGCAGGCTCTTATTGATTGATTTTTAAAACTGTATTTTCTTCATATTACGCATTTGAATGTTTTTGGCCGATTCTCATCTTAATCGTGCACATGTCAAATCTGAAGTATTTCCAAAAAGTAAAGTTAATCGGATTTTATTGTCATGTATATTTAAATATCCCAAAGAATATTGTTCATAGAACATATAATTGTTCACAATGACATCTCAAAATATGACAAGCAAAATGTTTACCAATGCATACAATTATAATTGCATAATCTTACGACGTTAGTTTTTTAATATATGGTCTTAATATATATGTATGAATATTAGTTCTCGATCAATTCCGAGAAAATTCTGAGAACCCTTCTACGGTAGAGATCGGAACTCCTAATCACTAGGTGATTACCCGCACATATTAACGTGTAATCGATATACTCTGATTACATATAATACATACCAGATTAAACAAATTAAAGATGGGCGACAAAATATTGTAACAAATAATTGTGTATTTTGTTTATCATTTCAATGCATTATTTCGTTTCAATAGTACGATAGTAATACGTTTAACCTATACTATGAGTAGTGTCACGCACCATATACACATTGCTACCTTCAATCCTAAGATTTTACAATGGCACGTTATTATTTACGTGCATAAATATTAATTTGAACGAGACATACCAACATGTACTAAAAAGGATGAGTACCTCCACTGTCAAAGTCATACTGGAAATACAAATATCAAAATCCAATACTGGACACTTTATTTTGAAGTGTCCGTATACTTGAGCCGCGTCAACCGAAAATGGTTCTTAATACCAAATGTGGCCAGCGGAACTACATACTAGCCTATGCCTTCGCGCAGACTGCTCATGCGCTATTTTGTTCGCTACTGGGATCAGGAGACCTTTTTGGAATTTATATGGGACAGTGTAGCTCCTGACCAGACTTCGCTAATCATACAAAGATCGTAATTACTTATTCCAAAACCAAGTGAAGTCGACACTTTGAGCTCAAATATTGAAGGACTCAATTAATTTATACTCCAAATGTAGCGTATGGCTTAATACCCCGATGCATTTACGGCTTTTAAAATAACTTGAAAAACATGTATGCAAGGCTCGATATGGTATGACCAGTCATGCCTTAAATTAACCCAAAACACATGACGGCATGTGTAAGTTAAATCTCATCGGCAAACAACCAAAGAGGAAAATACATATTTATCGTCTGTACAATTATCACACCGTAAGTTTACATACTTTTTGACTGACTTGGTCTTATGAACATATTGAAAGTTTAAAGTAGCTACCTTCACACAGTCCACTACTATGAATAAACACGTAGAACACAACTTTGCGTCACCTTGTATTTAAAGTTGGAAGCAGGAATCGTTCTAGCATTTGTAGTTAGTTTAACTCACTTGGAACCACAATATTATCTTAATGAAAGTAAATTAATCAGCGTCGACAGCCTGGTTAAGTGGCATTTTGTTGAAGTACTCCTCACACTGCGTCACTCATATGTATCCTCATATCCTGTTGGATGATATCCAAGTCAAACCACTTTCCTGTTTTTTATCTCTACATTGGAGGTATATGATAAACACATCCAGCTTCATCATTATAATTCACTTAATTCAATATTAAGCTAATATTCAAGATAAAACATCAAACATATCATAAACAGCAGAGCTGTCAGTGTGCATCCGTTGAGCCACCTCCATCATTAGCTTTTCGCAACGTCTCCCTATCGCATGCATTATAGCATCAGACTCATTAACCACTCCGTTCCCATCAGAACATTTCTTGTGTCTGTTCAGCGCCTCCAGGAACAGCATTTCCAGCTCCATTCTTGTCTTGCTGAACCACAACAACGGCTCTGGGGACGCGACGATGGCCTGTCGTATCTTCGGCAATCTCAGTATTACATTTGGACCTTCCGCCATCATGTCCGTTATATCTGCTACCCATATACTTTGCTGCTTATCCTGCAAACCACTTGCTGCCATTAAATTTCTTTCCGGAATCATGTAGTATGACAATTGTTGTGTGACAATAGCAGTCTTAAGGTCTCTCAGTCCGTCATGTAGCCAGTATAAAAAACTGCGTTTATAAAAGTTATGCTGTGGGTTATTCTCAGCTTGCCAAAGTACTATATTTTTAATCACGTATGATGTAACTTCTTTCTTACAAGGCTTAAAACATCTTTGAGAATCATTTTAAGCATAACATAAACTTGCGTTTGTGTGCTATTAAGATTGTTTACAAGTTCTGTCTCACCAGTGTTAAAGCACATCCTCCATTCCATGTGCTTGTAATCACTTCCCTTAAACCCGACTGGGGTTAGGTAGGCTCCTAATGATACGACTTTCTGAACTATAACTGGTGACGGCCAATGGCGGGTTCTGGCAGCCCATCTTTGGAGGATGATGGGGCAGTGACAGCGTAGTGCGGGTACTCTGTCTACATGACATACACCCTGACATACACCCTTAATTGTCCCCGGTATCGACGGCCCCGCTCTCTCATGATCCGCTAGTTCTGATTGTGTTAATAATGCCGAAAATTCGTCTAAGAATAAACTACTACTAAGTAGAACGGCTCCATATCCATTATCACACAGGGAATTAAGAATTTGTTTATAACGTGTATGCGCTCGTCTCTCTTGTAACAGTCTGCAATGTCCTGGATATACTCGTGTATCCATCCTAAACACGTCAATGCCGTCAGGTATGGTGTGCAGGTTGATACCAGCTTCCACACAGAGGACACCCTTCACCAACAGCAATATGTCCCAGTCGCTTTCCAAATAGCAGGTCAGTCCCTCTGCCTTGCTTCCTGCTGTAATTAGAATGGCATGACTTGGTCGTGTATTGTCCAGCCTATCCAACTCCCTGTATTTTTCAACCCGCCATCTTCTCATCTCCTCGCCGTATCCCAGCCGGGTCATTATAGTACATATTTCCATGGACATATTTTCGACATGATTCTTAAAATACAAAAGCACAATATAAATGTTAGTTCACGATGAGTATTTTATTCTATTTCCACTGTAAACTATTAAATGCACGTTCCATACATTGGTAAAAATGTAGTTTCAGATAATGTTTATGTTTCAGTTATTCATACAAAGTGCGAAGAGCTTTCTATTTTTTAAATAACATAAGCATTAGAATGAGTTAAAATAAATGCATACATCATTTGTATCTGCATTTCATGTTGCGTATTTTATTAGGTTTCATAAGTAGTGTTGTAGTATTCATTGTAGTATGGATATTTGAAATATATTAATAACATTTTGTATACGTTCACATTATTTTATATATAATAATTGACTAAAGTAATTATCATGGGTCGAATTTTTTCAATTATGTGTAGCTTTTTCACCGAGTCATATTGTTTCCTAAATTATAACAAGTGAATAGTACGTTATTTTCTCATTATCATCATGTAAAATTAAATTTTTATTTCATTCAGAAATGTCATTGAATCTCGTACATTTATATACTTGTTGTTAAAGATGGATAGAGTATAAACATAAACGTAGTTCAGAGCAACAGACTGGTAAGATCGAATTAAACTCGAGTTATAAAACCCTGATTTGTAAAGCGTCAGGCACCGTGCGTTAGAAATGTAATTCCGAATGATGCCGAACACTTAGTCTTACCAGATTAATCTTGTTTAATAGGTTATACGTGACACATCTTAAACAAAAATGTACATGCATTCATATTGTAGTGACGTAAAATACAGTTCAGTGCGTTCCTACTTCTAACGCCATTATGACCATACGATTTACACGAAATTCAGTAATAACTCATTTGAAAGTTGTGCTCAGTTATAAAAACAGTTTTAGTATAGTTTATTAAAGTTCTAAATCATACCTATTGTGTTATGTTAATGAAACAGGATTAAGGAAACCATAACATGCATAAAATTCCGTAATGAATCGACACCTGAACCCTAACGGTCGTGCTTGCACAATTAATCCAGTGAGAAAATTATTTAACTTCAATGTGGTATAAAGCATGTAGTTTGTTGTTTTCTATCAAGGTTAGAGTTTCGTTTGAGAACTGCAAAACTGTAATCAAGTAAACACAAATTCCCTGTGTACCTAATCGCATGTGATTACTGTACATAGCGCTGTGTCTGGCATCGCTTACAATTCATCCCTTACCCGTGAGAGACGACTGTGCATGCTGCTGTGGCTGGGAACGCTTTCAGTCCCGGACTTACCTGAGAGTGTCGACTGTACAGGTTGCTGTGTATGGGAACGCTTTCAGTCTTACTTAATGACATACCTGAGAGTGACCGCTGTACAGACTGCTTTGTCTTGGAATACGTCTCTATTTATCAAAATTTACATATATTTGCTGTGTATGCATTTTTTTCAGACCGCTCTACAAATTATACATGCGTCAAACACGTATTTTAAAATGCCGTATGATAAGCAAAATGGCACGCGTTTATTTGGTACATTGATTTTAAGGGAGACTTGAAGAAAAGAGGAACCGAACGGATATCAATAAGTTAAATGACCAGCATATGTTTACATACTTGAATGAAATAGGCATACCTGCTGTCTAAGACGTTTTTATATCGGGTTGTGGTCAGGATAGGTTTGCTATGAGATGCACAAAGTGAGTTTCCGCATTAATTATCTTATTTAATGCTTACAAAGTGATTTGCGCTGATAAAACAGCTAGCGTTGCACTTTATATTTGAGCAATATTGTTCCCATTTAACACTATGAACTTAACTAGATTATTCCAGAGTCACATCAAGTAAAAATTGTCAATTTGCTATCAGTGCCTTTTTAGTATTAAGGTCACAATATACTAATTTCAAACCTTTTGTTAATTAATGTTACATATCCAACTGTAGTCAAAAATAAAGTTAACATTTTGAACGTATGAATCCCCATATTATAATATGTTGTTGACGAACATTCTATTCAGCGTAATGCATTTAAATCATAAGAAGATAGATCATGAGAACGAGAAGAAAGAATTTCATACGTTTGCAAGTTCGCTGTTTGTTCATGTTTTTACCAGAAGTTTTAAGCTGATGTAACCCGCATTCGCGCACGTTTCCCTCTGTAGTTTCCAGTCTTAAAACATAACATTTATTTCTTAGTGAACATCAATATTTCCTCTTTACACAAGTCGACATTAAATAGCAAACGAGTGGAGTTAATTGAACACATGTCTTTCAGTTTATCAATGTGTTTATACTTGCACATCTCAATTATTTAGTATAATGCTACTTACATTCTCTGAGTTACCCGTACCAAACGGTTTCACATGCCTCTGTGTCTAGGGTTAGGGTTGCACGATTGCTTCTAGGAACGCTTTCAGTCACTCACTAGCTACTACTAAGTATTTTGCGTCTATTTAGAGAGTCGTGACTGGGAACGCGTTTAGTCCTTGACTTACCCGAATCTGACGGCTGGACAGGCTGTTGTGCCTAGGAGCGCGTAAAGTCCTTGACATTTCCGTATGCGACAGATGCACTTGCTGCTGTGTCTACGAGCGCTTTAAGTCTCTGACTAACCGAGAAGGCTGCAGGGGCTGTATTGTCTAGCAGCGCTTCCATTCCTTTACTTACCGGTACGTGAAGGTTGAACCAGCTAATGTGTGTAAGAGCGATTTTAGTCCGATACTTACCTAAACATGAAGGTTGCACAGACTACTGTTTCTAGAAGCGGTTTCATTCAATTACTTACCCGTATGTGAAGGCTGCAAACGTTGCTGTGTCTGGGAGATCTTTCGGTCCCTGACTTACCCGTATTTGAAGGCTGCACAGGCTGCGGTGTCTTGGAGTGCTTTCAGTCCCTGACTTACCCGTTCGTGAATGTTTCACAGGCCGCTAAAAGTGCTTTCAGTCCCTGACTTATCCGTAGGTTAAGGCTGCCACAAGCTACTGTGTCGAGGAGTGTTTTAAGTCCCTGATGTACCCGAATGTGATTGTTGCACATGCCGCTAAAAGCGCTTTTAGTCCCTGACTTTCTCGTAAGGTTGCACAAACTTCTGTGTCTAGGAGCACTTTAAGTCCATTACTTATCCGTAGGTGAGGGTTGTACAGGCTGCTAGGAGCGCTTTCAGTCTCTGTCTTACCCGTATGTGAAGGCTACACAGACGACTGTGTCTAGGAGAACTTTAAGTCCCTTACTTATCCGAAGGTGAAGGCTGCACAGGCTACTGTGTATAGGAGCGCTTTCAGTCCCTGACTTACTCGTATGTGAAGACTGCACAGACTACTGTGTCTAGGAGCACTTTAAGTCCATTACTTATCCGTAGGTGAGGGTTGAACAGGCTGCTAGGAGCTCTTTCAGTCCCTGACTTATCCGCACGTGAATGATGCACAGACTAATGTGTCTAGGAGCGCTTTCAGTCCCTGACTTACCCTTACGTGAACGCTGCACACACTACTGTGTCTAGGAGCGCTTTCATTCCCTGACTTAACCGTACGTGAAGGCTGCACAGACTACTGTGTCTAGGAGCGCTTTCAGTCCCTGACATACCCGTACGTGAAGGCTGCACAGACTACTGTGTCTAGGAGCGCTTTCAGTCCCTGACTTACCCGTACGTGAAAGCTGCACAGACTGCTGTGTCTAGGAGCGCTTTCAGTCCCTGACTTACCCGTTCGTGAAGGCTGCATAGACGACTGTGTCTAGGAGCGCTTTCAGTCCCTGACTCACTCGTATGTGAAGGCTGCACAGACTACTATGTCTAGGAGCGCTTTCAGTCCCTGACTTACCCGTACGTGAAGGCTGCACATACTACTGTGTCTAGGTGCGCTTTCAGTCCCTGACTTTCTCGTATTTGTTTTATTATTATTCATTTTAAAGCATATATTGTATACATACATGTCTTTCATTTGCAATCAATGTTTTGTTAAACAAATTATACAGAAATATGCCTTATAATGTTTTTTTAGACCTTGGTTTGTAATATTACAATCAGTGGGAACGATATTCGAATATATATAATAATCAATGATGTTATAAGATTTAAATAAAAAACAGAAAAAAACTAAATTGAATATATAAAATGATAAACAAGCATTAAGATAGTAGTATATTTAAATGGACAAGCATTCTGAAAATTTAATTCGATTCCATTTTTGTTCAAAAATATGCAATGTATCAATACTGAGGGCTATTTCTTTCTGAATTTGGATTTTTAATTTCAGGCTATGTATAAAGCAATTAAAATTTTGTAATTGTTTCTTGTATTTCATGTTAAAGATAAAAAGTTTTATCAATATGATAATAAAATTCACAATATTATTACCGTCTATAGATTTTAATGAGTTAATTCCAAAACTAACATTTAAGAGGGATAGTTTAATGTTTAGTTGCTGTTGGCAAAGGAAGCATGTCAACTGATTCCAGATAGGTTGGATGTATTTGCACTCCCAAAATATATGTTCTATAGTTTCAATATTTTAACCACAGAAGTCACATAAATTAGAGTTAGCTAATTTGCATTTAAAAAGATATTTATTGGTGGCGATAATTCGATGTAGGTATTTGAACTGAAAGTTTTTTAGTGTGATGTCGATTGTTGTTTTGTATGACATAATAAATATTTCTTTCCAGTTTAATTCATGCTCTTGGAATATACGTTGCCATTTTATTTGGAATTTGGGTAATTTGTTAATCTTGTTGTTTATTTGTATTCTGTATAATAGTTTGTTCGGTTCTTGTTTTGTTGTGAGTTTTTCTAGAAATTGAGTTCTAACGTTTTGCGTGATGTCTGCGTTTATAATAGATTTTATATGTGATGGAATACTTTTTATCAGCGTGTAATACATAAGGAAGTCTGTTGCTGGGATTTCATACAAGTAGCATATATTATCAAAGGAATAAAAACCGTTTATTCGGTAATCAAATAGTTGATCGACATACTTTATTCTCTTTTCAAACCAGTTTTTATAAAAGAATGTGCTATCATTTGCGTTTATGTTTTTATTATTCCATAAAATTATTTTGCTGTTACTTTTTACTTCTAACATATCTGTGACTTTACTCCAAGCTGATAGTATATTAGATACAAACATATTCGTTTTTCTATATCAAGTATTAGAGACTCACTAATGTTACATTCAAAAATTAAAGAGCCACCATATTTGGCTAGTGATTGTTGACAAAACAACGTCCATTTACTCTTGTTTGTGGTATCTAATATACGTTTGACCCATATGGATTTGATTGAATGTATGAACGAATAAATGTCAGTCAGTTGTAGACCTCCAAGCTCTACAGGTTGTATTAATTGTATTCGTTTTATTTTGTCGGGTTTGCCATCCCATAACAAATCAAATATAGATGTTTTTATATCTTCAATGATTTTATTATCTGGGTTTGGAAGAACGGTAAGTACATATATTAATTTCGGTAGTGCAAAAGTTTTAATACATTTATTTTTCCAATTAAGGTTAGTTTTCTATGTTGCCATGATTTAAGACAGTTTTTGAATTGTTGTAGTTTGGGTAATATGTTTTTTAATATTGTTTCATTCTCATTGTTTGTGAATATTATGCCTAACGTTGATGCCTCGTTTGTTGTCCTATTGAAGTTCTTTTCCGTTTTAAGATGAATGTTTGAATGCCTATAATTACCTACTTTTAGGACAGTGCATTTACATTTGTTTAATTTTAGTCCTGATACGTTTCCAAACAGGGTCAGTGATCCTATCAAGTTGTTAAAAGAGCAAGGATTGTTAGTGCAAAAATAAGTTGCGTCATCGGCGAAAAATGACTGTTTGATTTCTTCTTCTGGTTTAACGACTACACCGTTTATGTTTGGGTTAGATTGTATATAATGAGATAGGAATTCTATACATATAATAAATAGCGACGATGAGAGTGAACTTTCTCGTATGTGAAGGCTGCACAGACTACTGTGTCTAGGAGCGCTTTCAGTCCCTGACTTACCCGTACGTGAAGGTTGCACAGACTACTGTGTATAGGAGCGCTTTCAGTCCCTGACTTACCCGTACGTGAAGGCTGCACAGACTGCTGTGTCTAGGAGCGCTTTCAGTCCCTGACTTACTCGTATGTGAAGGCTGCACAGACTACTGTGTCTAGAAGCGGTTTTAGTCCCTGAATTATTCGTATGTGAAGGCTGCACAGACTACTGTGTCTAGGAGCGCTTTCAGTCCCTGACTTACCCGTACGTGAAGGCTGCACAGACTACTGTGTCTAGGAGCGCTTTGAGTCCCTGACTTACCCGTCCGTGAAGGCTGCACAGACTACTGTGTCTAGGAGCGCTTTTAGTCCCTGACTTACTCGTATGTGAAGGTTGCACTGACTACTGTGTTTAGGAGCGCTTTCAGTCCCTGACTTACCCGTACGTGAAGGTTGCACAGGCTGCAATGAGTGCTTTTAGTCCTCGACTTATCCGTACGTGAAGGTTGCACAGGCTACTGTGTATAGGAGTGCGTTCAGTACCTGACTTATGCGTACGTGAAGGTTGCACAGGCTGCTAGGAGTGCTCTCAGTCCCTGTTTCCAGCTATAATCTCCAGTCTTAAACCATAACAGTGTTTTCGTAGTGAACATCAATACTTGCACTTTACACAGGTTTACACACTTGCATACGAGTGGTGTGAAAACTTGTCTTATACTTTATCAAGTTGTGTTTATATACTTGTACAGCACCTTTATTTAGTATACGGTAACCTACGGTCTCTGAGTTACCCGTACATGACGGCTGTACATCCCCCTGTTTCTAGGAACGCTTTGTGAGCGCTTCAAACACCAGTCTTACCTGAGAGTGCCGACTGTACAGGCTGCTGTGTCCTGGAACGCTTTCAGTCTTTGACATGGCTGGATTGATGCCTCCTTCTGCCATTTGCAGTCGGCTAAGTTAACATAAATGTATTTGAACATTTAAAATATAATGATTATGAAGATATCGTGCATGTTAGCCCGACGACTCAAATTAATAAGATAACACTGAAACATATCCCGTACGATAAACATCTGGTTATCCGTAATGGGATCAAACGTTTCGTGAATCTGACGATATGGTCTAAATAGTTCTTTTAATTCCTCTATTGTACAAAACGATGTGGTATGGAATACATGCAATTTCCCAGAAATTTTTTTGTATTGTTTAATTTAAGTCGTTTCTTACCTTGATAAGGTTCCTGATTGTGACTTAAAAATATAAATTTACTAACTGAAAAATAAACGTCAAATTACACGATCAATTGAGCAAAAAACAGGAAGTTTCAGCCAAAATATAATACATGTAATTTTTAAAGTGTTTCTGCACTTTCTCTTTCATAATTAATTACAAATTGTTAAAAATAGGTTGGTATAAGAGCAAATGGTTTCGAAATAAACATTGACATTATTGTGTCATAGAAAAGTAACGTCATAAAACAATTATGTAAGCAATCATTAACAAGACTGCGAAATTTAAATAATTACAAATGAACATACCGTCAGTGTAATCGCGCGATACACTTTAAGCAGAAGCAATGCTGAACTCACATTCATTTAATAGCGTTTTCGCCACACTGTATAACACTTTACGTCCGGTATAATATAATGACTAAATTGTGGTACGACTATCTCCGGCCTGCTCTTATGATCGAAAGTGGAAATCACCATCTGGTGTTCTCGGATGTATTCAATTAATGACATGGAGATCACAGCACGATCTGAGCATATTTAATGAGGTTGTTGAGTTGTGTTTGTGTTAAGCTTAAGAGTTGGGTTACAATAATTAATATTACAAAGCTTAGATGAAGACATTTGCCATGATTTCCGGACTGGTGTCAGGTAACAGCCCATGCCATTATATCTTGACTGGTTTCATGCAACCCTAGCCATGCCGGCAATATTATTTTGAACATGCAACAAAAAGTAATATTATAAATAGTGTAATACGTCATGCATAAATTGCATTTGAGAAAAAAAACACAATACATAAACATGTATATTGTTGAAATAATAAATAGAATCGTATTACTATTTGTATTGTTGGTTTAAGAACCAAGCTAAAAAATTTGAAAACATCGCCAATTTGAAGCGAAACAAAATTTATTTCAATAATAAAAACATTTATCTACACTTTGCTTAATAGTAATCAGTTTAGGAATCTGTTCGAGCGTTTTATAGGAGGATTATATATTACCCGTTCTGCAGGTGTTGTTAAATCGTTAAAACGTTAAATCGTAATCGTTATGTCCATGTAAACAAAATTTGATGTGCTTTATTAATATATGATTTCATTACAACTCTACAGATACAAGGCAATTTAAAGTGTTGCCAATTTTGTTTAGATGATAGTGGTTTTGCATCCGACTGATCTAACGACTCGTGTATTGCGTGCAATACTGCCAAAGCCTTTAGAAATAGTTTGTTAAAGTAAATTAACATATACACTTGGAGACTTTTCTAGCGCATCACTTAATCATATCAATATAGCTCCCTTAGTTTTGAACGGCTTGTGTTGAACTGAGATATTTAAGTTTGAAAAGTGATTCGTAAGAGAAGTCCCGAAGTGTATGTTTCTTTTTCATTTTTGGAATGTTTTAATTTCCTCGTTTAGACGCGGATAAAAGCACACATTTCTAGTATTATTACATCCGTAAAAATATTATTTCCACTTATGAGTTTAACGTTATTTTGTTGTAGATTTTATGTTTTTCGTATTCATAATTTGTCATTTGTATTTGGTACATATTTTGAGTAATTATACGTTTACTTGTAACGCAACACTTCTAGGTTAATTTTACTTTACAATTTGGTTGATTAAAATTCAATAGCCCTGTAAGGCAACACAATATATAAGTTGCACTCTGGCAAAACGGGGCTAAATTTGTATGTTTAAAATTTCGTCTCAGATAAGCCTGTGCACTCCGCACAGGCTCAACAAGAACGCCACGTTTCGGTTTAATGGTACTTGTCCTGTTTATGAAGAATACAATTAGCGAAAATACAGTTTATACGAAAAGTGTCATCCCTTATCAGCCTGTTCGGACAGAGCAGGCTATTTTGGTATGACACTTTAAGCATACGCAATAAGCCTTTGTTTCTGCAGAGCTAGGCTCTAATGTTTCTGGTCTCATCGAGCATTGGATATGTATGTCGGTTTGATATTAATCTTAAGAATCTTTGTCTGATTCCAGTCTGCTGTGTATTTAATCATTTAAATTAATTCAAAATACTAAAATAAGACAATTTAATTGTTACATTTTAACTTAAGAACATAATAGTGGATTCTCCATCGTTCTCAAAGTGAGCCTCGTTATTTGAAAGCAGGCAAAATGCATGTGCGTCAAGTGTCGTCCCAATTTAACCTCTACAGACTAATCAGGGACGACACTTTCCTTGTAAAATTGATTTAAGATAAGAACATACTCTCAACGATTCAATAAAAGCAAAATGTGTCGTCCCTGATTAGCTTGTGCGGACTGCACAGGTTAATTCTATGCGGACACTTAACGAACAAGCATAAACGCCAGTTTACCCATAACAGAAGCTTACACGAGATTCATAAATCCCCCCGAATCACTTGACATAAACATAATAGGCTGTTACGTCTTACGATACCTATCAGGGACGAAACTTTCCGCATAATCATACATTATAATTATTGTATGAATACAATAATAATCTTTACAAGAGTAATGGAGCTCAGTGTGATACATTGTATTCAACTGACATATTTCA
Source organism: Dreissena polymorpha (assembly GCF_020536995.1). Lineage (NCBI taxonomy): Eukaryota > Metazoa > Mollusca > Bivalvia > Myida > Dreissenidae > Dreissena > Dreissena polymorpha. The sequence continues at coordinate 201,850 of NC_068365.1, forward strand.
ATCAAGGCGTTGGTCAAAACTGCAAAGTCTTCAATTAAACGAAGAATACGATACAAGCGATAAGTGTCGTCTATGATCACTCTGTACGGACTGCCCTGGCTAATCTTGGATAACCAATTACGTAGACGCATAAACCCCCGTTTTCTCTACGGACTGCCCTGGCTAATCTTGGATGACCCATTACGTAGACGCATAAACCCCCGTTTTCTCTACGGACTGCCCTGGCTAATCTTGGATGACCCATTACGTAGACGCATAAACCCCCGTTTTCTCTACGGACTGCCCTGGCTAATCTTGAATGACCCATTACGTAGACGCATAAACCCCCGTTTTCTCTACGGACTGAACTGGCTTATCTTGGTGACCCATTACTTAGACGCATAAACCCCCGTTTTCTCTACGGACTGAACTGGCTTATCTTGGATGACCCATAACGTAGACGCATAAACTCCCGTTTTATCTACGGACTGAACTGGCTAATCTTGGATGACCCATTACGTAGACGCATAAACCCACGTTTTCTCTATGGACTGAACTGGCTAATTTTGGATGACCCATTACGTAGACACATAAACCCCCGTTTTCTCTACGGACTGAACTGGCTAATCTTGGATGACCCATTACGTAGACGCATAAACCCCCGTTTTCTCTACGGACTGAACTGGCTAATCTTGGATAACCCATTACGTAGACGCATAAACCCCCGTTTTCTCTACGGACTGAACTGGCTAATCTTGGATGACCCATTACGTAGACGCATAAACCCCCGTTTTCTCTACGGACTGAACTGGCTAATCTTGGATGACCCATTACGTAGACGCATAAACCCCCTTTTTATCTACGGACTGAACTGGCTAATCTTGGATGACCCATTACGTAGACGCATAAACCCCCGTTTTCTCTACGGACTGAACTGGCTAATCTTGGATGACCCATTACGTAGACGCATTAACTCCCGTTTTATCTACGGACTGAACTGGCTAATCTTTGATGACCCATTATGTAGACGCATAAACCCCCGTTTTCTCTACGGACTGAACTGGCTAATCTTGGATGACCCATTACATAGACGCATAAACCCCCGTTTTCTCTACGGACTGAACTGGCTAATCTTGGATGACCCATTACGTAGACGCATAAACCCCCTTTTTCTCTACGGACTGAACTGGCTAATCTTGGATGACCCATTACGTAGACGCATAAACCCCCGTTTTCTCTCCGGACTGAACTGGCTAATCTTGGATGACCCATTACGTAGACGCATTAACTCCCGTTTTATCTACGGACTGAACTGGCTAATCTTGGATGACCCATTACGTAGACGCATAAACCCCCGTTTTCTCTACGGACTGAACTGGCTAATCTTGGATGACACATTACGTAGACGCATAAACCCCCGTTTTCTCTACGGACTGCACTGGCTAATCTAGGATGACCCATTACATAGACGCATAAACCCCCGTTTTCTCTACGGACTGAACTGGCTAATCTTGGATGACCCATTACGTAGACGCATAAACCCCCTTTTCTCTACGGATTGAACTGGCTAATCTTGGATGACCCATTACGTAGACGCATAAACCCCCGTTTTCTCTACGGACTGAACTGGCTTATCTGGGATGACCCATTACGTAGACGCATTAACCCCCGTTTTCTCTACGGACTGAACTGGCTTATCTTGGATGACCCATTACGTAGACACATTAACCCCCGTTTTCTCTACGGACTGAACTGGCTAATCTTGGATGACCCATTACGTAGACGCATAAACCCCCGTTTTCTCTACGGACTGAACTGGCTAATTTTGGATGACCCATTACGTAGACGCATTAACCCCCGTTTTATCTACGGACTGAACTGGCTAATCTTGGATGACCCATTACGTAGACGCATAAACCCCCGTTTTCTCTACGGACTGAACTGGCTAATCTTGGATGACCCATTACGTAGACGCATAAACCCCCTTTTTCTCTACGGACTAAACTGGCTAATCTTGGATGACCCATTACGTAGACGCATAAACCCCCGTTTTCTCTACGGACTGAACTGGCTATTCTTGGATGACCCATTACGTAGACGCATAAACCCCCGTTTTCTCTACGGACTGAACTGGCTAATCTTGGATGACACATTAGTCTGACGCATAAACCTCCGTTTTCTCTACGGACTGCACTGGCTAATCTTGGATGACCCATTACATAGACGCATAAACCCCCGTTTTCTCTACGGACTGAACTGGCTAATCTTGGATGACCCATTACGTAGACGCATAAACCCCCTTTTTCTCTACGGACTGAACTGGCTAATCTTGGATGACCCATTACGTAGACGCATAAACCCCCGTTTTCTCTACGGACTGAACTGGCTTATCTGGGATGACCCATTACGTAGACGCATTAACCCCCGTTTTCTCTACGGACTGAACTGGCTTATCTTGGATGACCCATTACGTAGACGCATTAACCCCCGTTTTCTCTACGGACTGAACTGGCTAATCTTGGATGACCCATTACGTAGACGCATAAACCCCCGTTTTCTCTACGGACTGAACTGGCTAATCTTGGATGACCCATTACGTAGACGCATTAACCCCCGTTTTATCTACGGACTGAACTGACTAATCTTGGATGACCCATTACGTAGACGCATAAACCCCCGTTTTCTCTACGGACTGAACTGGCTAATCTTGGATGACCCATTACGTAGACGCATAAACCCCCTTTTTCTCTACGGACTGAGCTGGCTAATCTTGGATGACCCATTACGTAGACGCATAAACCCCCGTTTTCTCTACGGACTGAACTGGCTAATCTTGGATGACCCATTACGTAGACGCATTAACCCCCGTTTTATCTACGGACTGAACTGGCTAATCTTGGATGACCCATTACGTAGACGCATAAACCCCCGTTTTCTCTACGGACTGAACTGGCTAATCTTGGATGACCCATTACGTAGACGCATAAACCCCCGTTTTCTCTACGGACTGAACTGGCTAATCTTGGATGACCCATTACGTAGACGCATAAACCCCCGTTTTCTCTACGGACTGCACTGGCTAATCTTGGATGACCCATTACATAGACGCATAAACCCCCGTTTTCTCTACGGACTGAACTGGCTAATCTTGGATGACCCATTACGTAGACGCATAAACCCCCTTTTTCTCTACGGACTGAACTGGCTAATCTTGGATGACCCATTACGTAGACGCATAAACCCCCGTTTTCTCTACGGACTGAACTGGCTTATCTGGGATGACCCATTACGTAGACGCATTAACCCCCGTTTTCTCTACGGACTGAACTGGCTTATCTTGGATGACCCATTACGTAGACGCATTAACCCCCGTTTTCTCTACGGACTGAACTGGCTAGTCTTGGATGACCCATTACGTAGACGCATAAACCCCCGTTTTCTCTACGGACTGAACTGGCTAATCTTGGATGACCCATTACGTAGACGCATTAACCCCCGTTTTATCTACGGACTGAACTGGCTAATCTTGGATGACCCATTACGTAGACGCATAAACCCCCGTTTTCTCTACGGACTGAACTGGCTAATCTTGGATGACCCATTACGTAGACGCATAAACCCCCGTTTTCCAGAGTGAGGCTCGTATGCATACAAACGACATATTTACATACATGCAACTGTGTCGTATTTATCATATTGATTCATAACCGAGCGCATTTTCCTCATGTTTATAAACTGCAAACATCATTTTCACTGTTGTAAATTGAAAGGAACAATCGCAATTAAATCAAGGAAAACAACACTTTAAAACCATATAAAACATCCGAGTGTGAACAAATAAACTGACGCCTTTACAGTTTGTATAACTACTTACATGTACTTGTAGATTTTCATTGAACGCATTGAAGAACAAGTTTTTTGTAAACTTTAATGATTCTGTAACATGCACTCGTATATCTAGCGCTGCTGCTTGTAAGCCATAATATATTTTGTTTCAGAAGCGCATATTGATTCCTCACAATATTATGCTTTTTGAAAAAAACACCTCTTGGTTTGTTTGTTACATTAATAAAACTTATCAGCAGTTTTTTTCTAGCATTAAAATTGAATCCATTCTGGTTATGACTGAGATAAATGCTTCTGGGTAAAGTATCGTCTTCATTGTTAACGAAAAATACCAAACACGCGAAAACGAACGCACATGCATTAAGCCCCGTTTTCCTAGAAATCGAACATATTTTTCCTCCTAAAACTAATCTATAATAAGATAATCACCATGCATACAGTTATTGAAAGTATTTCTGATCTCTATCGAATTGTGAGGCACTGCGGTTTTCAGAATGACTGCCGCTTTTACCATAGTTAGCTACGCTTTATCATCAACGGCGATACAATTGTATCCATTGGTTTGCAAGTGGATAGTATACGCGCGTCAGATTGTGCATGACTAATTGACATATTGAACTGGCTACAAGTCCACGGTATTCTTTGCGTATCGATATCATGTATTAATTAATGATACGTATCGCTCTCATTCCAGGTCAAACAACGGCATTTTTCGTAAAACGTTGTACGGCTCCATTGAATACGGTGTCCACAGCGTTTTGGCTGTAGAAAAAAAAACATCATTCAAATACAATCACATATCTGGCACCATAATCAACTCATTGCCAAATTATTACGGCACGATACGAAGCAACATACACGAACCAACATAGTAGAATAAAGCTGGGTTCACCGCCATGGAACGGTCAATGTAAAGCACTGAGGGCTTAAACCAGTATTAGAGCGCTAAACCTCATACTTTGCCCAGCAATACAAGAAAGATTAAATTTAAAACTTGATATTTCAAAATGAGTTTGTTAAAATGATGGACCTTGGGATATATCAGGGCTTTAGAAGACATATTGTGCTGATTAATGAAATTAAGGAATACGTTACCAAAATATACTTGATTAATCTTTAAAACGTGGTCAATAAATGAAAACTTAAACATATGATCCATTTAAGATTTCAGTATTTTATCTAAATAAGGATATAATTTACACATTCACCTCCGTATAAATGATGATATTTTGACTTTTTATACTGATCATATATCCAAATGTTAGGTCTGACTGACATTAACTTATGGCCGAAACATGTTGAAAAATAGCCTTTACTGAATTATCAGCGAAATATTTGCTCTGATATTTAAAAAAGTTGAAGCCATATATAAAACACTATTAAAAGATCATGAACATACAAAACTCAATTATATGAGGGCACTTTTTATAGCATTTAAGCAGACACAGGTTTAATTTAAATTAATGCATAAGAACATTTTACTTGAATAAAAGCACATTTTCTAATCGAGGGAGCGGTATGAGATACAAATGTTTTTTTATGATTAACTAATTGGATATTGCAATTGCTATCTATTCGATGTTCATTTGTACATTTAATAAATATTGCTTATTCGTTTTTAAAAACTACTTCTGACTATAACTCTAATTTTATCCGCATATCTGTTAATCACGTTTCGTCTATTTTATAAGCAACGCGCTTTAAACAAAAATCGACAATCGCACCTTTAATCGTTAAAAGCAAAAATACCTTACATCACCAACGTTGATTTGTGAATAATAAGAATGCAATACTGCTCTAGCTGCTGGAGTTCCACTTCTTCATATGAATTTAAAAAAGTAAAGAAAGTTATAATACAGCTTAAGGTCTGGTTTATTAGCTTGCCAGACACCACCACAAGTTTAATACGTATAAACTCTTAAGGATTATAACCCATTAAAACAAGCCAATCCAGTTACTTGAATTGGAAACAAAATTTGCGAGATCAGAAATAATGGAAAACAGGGTATAACGTAACACATTAATGAATTAATACAGTATATGATGACAATACTAATCAGTGTCCGACACTAACGGGAGTCCGGTGGTTCGAGACTCCTGGAAATGAGACACGGACTCGGACTCATTGTTTTTATACCAAAAAAGTCCGTCGGACTCTTATAAAATGTTTCAGCTGCATTCGTTTATAGTCATATTAAAATTGTAATAATTTAATATTAACCCTCTACATACTGCAGAAGGAAGTTTTTAAAACCAAGTAATAACCGCACACTTGAACCACTGCTTGAGAACTGTAATGGTTCTTCTTAACAAGGAAGATTATAGACAGCTGGTCTATTCATAGTGAAACGTGTTCAATAAAAAAAAGTGATTTCTGAAGTATATACAAAACCAGAACGATACCATAATTTGGACTATGCACTTCAATAAGTATGTTTCTTTTATCCCATGAAAACCCATGTCCGGTCTACAAGTTTGTTTTCAGAAAATGCATTGTGTATAGTTATAATTGTATTATAATGATGAAAATACTTTTATTGTCCAAAGTATAGTATATGTAAACAACAAAAAAAGTAATTTAATTCACTAGTTTTAGTGAAACTACGTGGAACGCAAAGGACCCCAGTATGTTAACAAAATCGTTGAATAAAAACCCTGTTTATAGTGCTCTGTCATATCTTACACACATGTACCTAGCAAGAGTCCTTATTAGTACTAATGAGCACAACTTGCTTACAATGCTCTTTTTTGATAACATTTTTAACATTGTTAATCATCGCTCCTACATAGTCAGTTATCAAAATGTACATTGTTTACACTAGAGATAATATTTATCTGCAATATTCGTGAAACTTTGTAAGAAGATTGGTCTAAATGGCAATTGGGTAAATTGCGAAACAGATTTCAAAAACTAGGTTGAAATGGCAAATTTTCTTAACATTCAAGAATTGATATGTTTACCCAATCCTCATGAACTTTCATAAGTCATATGTTCTGTCGAATCATCATAAAACAATCCGAACAATTGTACTCATGATATTTCAACTGAATACGAAATTGATTATATCCGTTCAAAAAGACGACTTAAGGTGAAAGTAGTTAAGGGAGCACTGTTGTTGATCGTTCGGTTCGTCCGAAGTTTTAAAATGTTGTTTTTTAATAATACCCTGTGGTGAAAATTTGCCCCTCCATGAGGGTTACTTGCTCTATATGTATGGAGCAAAACACTTAAACAATGTCTTCCCTGAAACCGCAAGGTCAAGAGGTTTGGTTTTTAGCATGTATCATTGTATTGCGGTCCTTTGCCAATTTGTTTTAAGATCGTCCCTCGGGTAAAAACTGGACACGCCAAATGATGAAAAGATATTTTAAGACTTACAGATTAAAAAAAAAGTTTTCTCTCAAAACGTTAGGGCAGGGATTACTTTTCACATATACTGGTCATGTAGCAACTTTGTTAGAAATTCCTCTTGACCCAGCCCTATGGGTTACTTGTTTAATTATATGTGTTAGTGAAAATCTTTGAAAATCTTTTTTTCTGAAGCAGAAGGGCCCAGAGGCGTGTCATTTTGCATGTAACGTTTTCAAGTAGTGCACTGCTGCACTTGTTTAAATCATGCCCCCATACCCCCCCCCCACACGTTGGTGTAAAAACTTGCCAGGGACTCAAATTATTTATAAAGACTTGAATAGTAAATATCAAGATATCAAAAATGTTCTTCTTTAAAACCGCAATGGTCACTGTTTGATCTTTGGTGTCTAACTTAACATAATTTTCCTCTTTTCTTCTTTTAAGTTTGCTCAAATAATGTGTCTGCTGTCAAACCTAACAACAGCGGAATCATATTTGAATTATGAAAAAATCCCGTTTCGCGAGATCAGAATGTCCGCACTTTTTTAAAATTCGAAAAAAGCCACTCATCATTCTGCTTACACACATCGACAAAACAAAACAATCCGAAATTATATATTTTGGTTCCTTGTCGCAGTGCTTGCGGGTAGCTATAAGGGAAACTCTCGAACTCTGAATAAACCCGATCATGGTCGTTTTCTACTACGATATTTTCTTTTTTTAAACTAGATTTTGCTTAACAGTCTTATATCACTATAAAAATCATCACAATACCCGTAATTGTTTACACGATGCATGGACGATGGGAACTACTGTGAATCATTTATGCGTAAACTACTCCATGTCACTCTCAAACAATAATTACAGAGGCTTTGTGGCAGTTTGTTGGCTTTGTTATATTATGTTAGATATTATGGGTGAAATATATAAAGCAATTGGCTGATCCCGGCTGATTACAAAATCACGGAGCTCAACAAGCCAGCATATATTAATGCATTATAGAAAACAATATGTGTTTTAAACTTACGATAATTAACTGCAGTCATTTTGAACTTCGACCTGAAACCAAACATGAACAAGGAGTTAACAATTTATGGTTAAGCATTGTCATAAACCGAAACATACGGTATAACTATTGTCATAATTTTGGACTACCTGAAGTTTGTTCGGACTCCAAAATTTCTGAAAAAGGGAGCCCAAAGAACTGCTTACTCAGAAAAGTTAGATCATACACTGAATATACATATCAGTCAATAGCAAATAATGTTCGTATCATCTTGTTGAGATTGTTTTACATTCTATATCAACTGTACATGTTGTATGTTCTAGAATAACAATTAAACGATCGATTGGTTTTCATACACAAAATATACAAATCATTAACTCAAGTACAAAGTCAAAATTCAATGGAATTGTTAATATGAGAGTGTCCTTAATAACTCACTTAGCGTCAATTGATAACTTTTCATTGTGAATAGACTACCTCGCGGAAAATTGTTCTTATTAAGGAAAACACTGTCGGTTATTAACAAGCGATTGAAGTGTGCATACATTTGTATTGAACCACTAGAAAAACATCTACAAAACATCCTTCTCAAGTATGAAGGTTACATTTTAAAAAGTGGTAACTTAAACAAAACGATACTACAATGTTCAGTTATTTTTTATATATTAACAAGAGATGTGTTCGTCAGAAACACAAAACCCCTATTGCGCCGCTTTGAAATTATTTTTTTCTTGACCTTTGACCTTTGACCTTGAAGGATGACCTTGACCTTGAACTTCCACCACTCAAAATGTGCAGCTTCATGAGAACACCGCTTTGATTTTTTTGATTTTTTTTAACCTTGAAGGATGACCTTGACCTTGAACTTCTACCACTCAAAATGTGCAGATTCATGAGAATGCCGCTTTGAAATTATTATTTTTTACTTTGACCTTAAAGGATGACCTTGACCTTCACCTTTCACCACTCAAAATGTTAAGCTTCATGAGATACACATGCATACCAAATATCAAGTTGCTATCTTCAATAGTGAAAAAGTTATGGCCAATGTTAAAGTTTTTGGACGGACGGACAGACGCCATATATTAGACATTTGACCTTGAAGGATGACCTTGACCTTAACCTTTCACCACTCAAAATGTGCAGCTCCGTGAGATGCACATGCATTCCAAATATCAAGTTGCTATCTTCAATATTGAAAATATGGCCAATGTTAAAGTTTTCGGACGGACAGACGCCATATATTTGACATTTGACATTGAAGGATGACCTTGACCTTCACCTTTTACCACTCAAAATGTTCAGCTTCATGAGATACACATGCATGCAAAATATCAAGTTGCTATCTTCAATTGTGAAAAAGTTATGGCCAATGTTAAAGTTTTTTTCGGACGGACGGACAGACTGACTGACATACTGACGGACAGTTCAACTGCTATATGCCACCCTACCGGGGGCATAAAAATAGCTAGTTTTCAAATCCCATTATACCAAAGTGTTGTTCTTACTGAAATCAGCGAAAAACAAACTTATAAATATAGTAATATTGCTGAAAATGAATGTACAAAGTTTGAGGACAATACTTCAATCCAATATGGCTGTCAGTCAGCCACTTTGAATGCTGTCAAAGCAAATATTATTTCAATTGCATTTACTTCTATAATGTGTCTGAAGCTGCAAACAAATAAAAGATTTCCGCATTGTTAATGCATACGTGTAATTCGGAAACGTGAATGTATTAGAAATGGTCAATATTAACAATTGTTCAAGTATACTGAAGTCGTAGTACATAACGAACTTTACACACGAACAAGTAACATCAAGTTAACATTGCACACACATGAAATCATAAATCTCGAGACAAACATCACACAGAATATGTAAGAATGCATCTGCTAGCCAATGATAAGGCAGTGTAAAATTGATTGCTTATACCGAGGTATACGGTGCATTTAACCACAATGATAACAATTGTGTATACAGTAATATTCAGGTACCTATTGTTATAGAGAGAGAAATGGGAAAGGGGAACCTAACACATTGATGTTTTATTATAAATTATTACTACTGTACAAACGTTTACTATATCAGTAGATAACTTATACTTAGAAACATCAAGTGGACATTGTTAACGAGTATCGAAAAGTGGTATATTAATAGAACAAAAGCTCTTTAATCAGAAAGGCTTATGCATATGACAAAAACAATACTTCTTCAAGTATATAGTCACATGATGACATTGTTTACTTACGTATGCGTTTTAGTCATAAATTTGTTTCCCTTGAAACCTACTTCAAAGCAACATGTAACGAATCCAACATGTGATTGTAAAATATGACTGGATCAGGCATGGTCATGAGCAAAAACTGTTAAGTGTTTATAAGTTTTGTTGCAAAATTAAAAGGTCATGGTAAGGGAAAGAATTTAAATTGCACCGACACACGGAGTTATTACCTCAAAATCACCTCAATAAATGTCAGTTGCATATTCAACAGAAAAAAAAGAGTAAAAGCAGATGCAGAGAGAATTAGGGCGATTTCTGTTCACTTCATTACCAAATGTCCTCAATGAGGAAAACATGAAGAAAATGAAAATTAGAAAACAACCAGTAGCATATGTCAAAAATAGTTCATTTAAGTGATTTTCTGTGTTGTATTCTTATTCTAGCAGTGCATATCGTACATAACTAGAAATTGTATTTACTATATAAGTTTATATATAGCATGTGACTACTACGGCTTGCCAAATTCAAACCTCAAGGTTATGATTTAAACACAAATGTGCAAAGACATCACTCTAAGTCACTTTAGTATTTTTTTTAAATAATATCACATTTGGAAGGTGGCAAGGTGTGACCCCAGGGGCATGATTTGAAAACACAAACAATGGACCACTATATGTGTTTACAAACAAATTTAAATTCTGACCCTTGTTGGATGAAAGATTTACATTTTTTTTTATTTATTTACTATACACGTCAATATTAATATGGAGACTTCTGTAGTGTGGCTAGTGTTGACCGTAACGGGCTGATGAACAAAACTTGATAGAGGACCACAATGGGATTTTAAAAGGTATTTGCTACACAAAACAGTAGAAATCAGATGACTGCAGAGGCGTGTCCAGTTTAACTTAAGGGCCATAATTCAAATATGTTGAAAAGATAAACATTATGCAATGCATCACACAATATTAAACATATTTCTTGCGATTTCAGCTAGGATTTTCATAATACTTTACAATATCACTCTACCTTAGTCAGCGGAACTCTGATGATTTTCACACTTTGCGGAATGATTTCAACAAACGTCATAAAGCACTACCATCCGATGGGATCAAATAATACGTTTCTCAGTTATTTACAATATAAGTCTAGATACAGCATATGAACTCATGGAACGTTGGTATGTTTACACCATGAACAATTTGTGAAGAGGACGACTATACGATATTGTACACTATGTATTATACCCCTGTCACAGTTTCAGAGAAAAATATTGTTAAACTATTAGCTAAATATGTCTTTGCTTTCTGATTTATATTGACAGTTGTTCCTAGCCATCTCCCTCTTTTTATTGACTGATTTGTCTATCACTGAGATTTAGTGATAGTCGTTCGTTCTTCTGATGATCTACATTTTCTCAAGAACGACTTCTTCGAAAACAAATAACCAAACCATTTTCAAATATCCATTGGTATTAGAAGATTGGGATGGAATCCGATAATATCGCTCGTTACAAAAAAGGTTATTTTGCAAGGGCAAGGGAATCGGTCGTATTGTATCGGTTTAAAAACGTACACGAATCACATAAATGACGCCGTAATCAATAGGAACCGCTGTATTCCACAGATCCGAGCACCAACTTGGACTCATAAATGTCGCCGCTAGAATGGTACTAAGGTTTGTCTAAGATGTGCTATGTTGACATAAAGTCCCAAATCGTTAAGCCTGAAACATAAACATCCTGTTGATGGCATGAAATACGACGAAACGTCCAATGTGTAAGAGATAGACGTCCATGAACTGCTAATTGCCAGTTTAATCCCACTCATATCTCAATAAAAATCACTGAAAAGAATACAATAATAAGAGATTGCTTTAAATGCAGGTTGCTCACTCGTCAATAAAACTAAAGTACTAATATTGTATACAGTATATAAAGTTCTATACTATATATTAAAACGTCTTGTTTTGCAGATAAAGGAACCGCTCTTTTACGTGTATTCTCTATAATGAAATCTACTCTAGTCTTATGATAAGCAAGCCATTCAGTCATTCTGTCGGTGTCGCAGAACTTCCTTGAGAAACAAACAGTGGTGGCATGAATCAACTGACACCAAATATTTAATGAATACACGTTTGTTTTTAACTTCTGCAATATATACAGCATTTATATTTAATTAACGATGACACAAACGATGAGTCCATTAACATAAATATTGATTCCCAGCTGCGCTTTTTGATATCGTATTGAACTTATATTGTATTTAAAAACTTAAAATCAAATTTAATTGAGTTATTCAAATGCACGTTCAAGGCGGAATAAACAAGACGAATCTCGTGACTTGGCAAAGTCATTCGTTAACACAAGTTAAGATCTATCTAATAATACTGAAAAAATTTCAACAATTTCATGAAGGGAGGGAACGCAATCTGTTATTTAAATACTTTTGTTGACGATGCTGCGAAGCAGCTCGTCTAAGTTATCATACCATGAAAAAATTCTTCACAATTGTGACCTATGTAAAAGACCGAGCCAGTCCGATTGAGATAGCTCGATTTTTCTAATCGGTATACCTCGCTGATTATCATATTGATAAAGGTATAGGAAGCTCAGCTATAATTAGGACAGCATATTCTGGGAATTTTTTTTATTATAGTTTGAAAACGTTAATTTTAAATCAGTTATATTCAATCAATTATATGTTTATAGATCAATGAAACAACTATGCATTTTCTGTATTGAATTTGACATTTGTCGTGATTCAGTAAATACATTGCGAATTAATACGTGTATAATTAACTTTCAACGCGATCATGAGTGTAATGAAAACGAATTATTTCGAACCTGCCATTTGTAAACGTTGTAGCGACTATGGAATATAAACAGCATAATAGCCGTATGACATCTGTGAAACTAGCTCTTATGCGTGCTTTCTCATTTTGCATATTTAATAAACTTTTCAAACAGAAATTACAGAGCCACATCAGTGCACATACTATGTTTGATAATTCATTTTTTTGTTGGATATCGTTTGCTGTTTTAAACACAAATTAGGTCATATCGCGAAGATTTAGTTAGCCTAACAATGTGTTCATGGTCGAACTCACGTATTCAAGTGCTCTTACGACTATGTGCTCATATCTACTTTCGGGAATCATCATGAAATTATTGCCGTACTTAACGAACAAACATGCCTAAGCTTATTGAATTAGAGAAAAGAAATAATCAAAAGAGAAAAATTATATGTTCATGCACATGGGCATGTGAAATCACGTCCGTACACATAGCATCATTAACTTAGGAAATGAAAGAACGAAATATAAAGTTTGGTATGATATACATGTGAAATTAAAGAGCATGGTGTATTTAAAGAGCATGTTAAGTTTTGAATTTATATGTTGGAACGTAATGTTATAACCCACAAACGTTTTACTGTAACAGAACGTTTTTTTTAAGATAAGTGGTACATACAATACACGTCGAATATCTTTTAAAATATATTTCTTGTTATATTTGATCGAGAATGTAACCCGCCTCCCAGTTTCGCCGAATGGATCAAGTTCCCCACGGGTACTACTTCCCCGTACCCCCAATTTTTTTTGTACCCTACATTGCTCGTACCCAAAATCTTTTTCGTACCCAACATTTTGGTACCCATTTTTTTCCTACCCAAAATTTCGTACCCACATGCACACTTGTGGTTATGCAGATAAACTTAAATAGATGCTTTTATATCAATCCTCTTCAAAAGCATCGTCACACCAGTACTGTCAGTACTTTGATTAAATGTATCCCGAATCGACTAACGATTAATCTTCTATAGGACACTTAATTACTGCATCTCTAACGTAATCATTCACGTAGACCACTGTAGGGCGTATTGCAATGCAATACAGGAGCATGACATTATATCAAATCGTTTTCCAAGTTAACACGCATTATGATATCCGTAGGTAATATTTTGTGTTATTATGTATAGAGACACTCAATTTCAGTCGTCTATGCCAGCATACTGTCTTCCTTAACTCTTCTACTTATATTTTCAAAAATCCTGTCCCCGTGTGTCCTGTTAGCCTAAATATAGAAACTAATAAAGTAAAAGGGCATGACAAACATAGTGCATAACCTACCATAGTATTTTATGTACGGCAAGAGACCAATTGCCTTTACAATACAGAGCACAAACAATGATTAGTAGTGGTGAGTTGATTAATCAGATCGTCGACGCGTCGTCAACAAATTGCTGCTGACGTGACGATGACAATGAAAATTTCGAGTCGACGAAAAGTTGACGATTTTTTTACCGTACCGATCATTCGATTATTTTTTTACTAGACCATTTCTGTTTACCGCTCAACTGAAACGAGTTTTTTTATTCGATAAAAACGGCCACCGGAAAAACTTTGCGAAACCGAAATTTCGCAAACTTAAGTACCCTTTTTCTTAAAGATTTGCTACTTTGAGACATAGTATGCGATAAAAGTCTTATCGTTGATTAATAATTGGTTATTTTCACTCAAAAAACGCGTTTTCTTCACTATGAAATTTATAAGCAAAGTTGGGGTTCCCATGGGATTTTTGCATTTTCCCATGGGATTTTCGATTTTCCCATGGGATTTTTTCTCCCATGGGATTTTTTTTCTCCCATAATTTGCAAATGGGAGAAAAATCCCATGGGATTTTGAACATTTTAAAAAACGTGTTTTATTTGCGTTTGCAAGTATTTTAACGTTTTTTAAGGACTGTATATTGGTTTTATGCCAATTATATATAAAAATATATAGTAATAAAAAAATCCCATTTTAAAATGGGAGAAAAAAATCCCATGGGATTTTTTTCTTATTTTGAGAGATTTATTCATGAAACTTTCAGAAACATCATATTTTATGAAATGATGAACAACTACGATATTTTAATGCGTTTAGTCGTGTTTAAAAAAAAACAAAAAATCCCATGGGATTTTTAAATCCCATGGGATTTTTTTCTCCCATGGGATTTTTTCTCCCATGGGATTTTTTTCCAATGGGATTTTTCAGTTTCGTAAGCCGAATAAGTTTATTAATGCGTAAAACAACAATAAAGGAAATAATAATTATAATTTTGAATAATAAATTGAATAATATAAATAACATGAATATTTTTAAAATGAGTTACAATTAAAGGTTTATGCTAGTAGAACTTATCATTTCTTGTTCGAGCAGATGGTTGAGTCCAATTGGTGAGTATGCCAGCTTAGAACCAGTATAAATGCATCGCAGACAGACAACGCTGTCATACTGTACACACCGCTGAGTAACAATCTTTATTGCATTTCATTTTGCAACAGAAAATGAACTCCGTAGTATAATTGATCTTATATATGCCCTCTGCTTTTGAAAGCGTGCAACACATTAACATAACAATAAGTCCATGCCAAAAACTATGTGCAAATTCCATTCAAAGCTATATACACATTATAAAGGTCAGATGACCCGCGTCATGCGAAAATGGGTCTTATGTCATATGCGGCCAAAGTTGGTCCATCCTAGCTTGTCCAACCGCGCAGTCTGGTCAGGTACTACGCTGACTGATATATAAAGTCAAGCCATGATTCGTGGTCTCATATCCAAACTCGGTAGCTCCTGTGCGAAACTTTCACCGGAAACGACGGCACCGAGACGGGCGCTCGAACTTTGCGGATGCGCGTTATATGTTATATATAATAGCGCGATGTGTTTTTTCTTGCCTCAAATTAGTAAGCCCAATCAGCGTTTTATTGTGTTCTTTGCTTCTACTATTAACAAGAACTTCAACTGATACGAACATGAATTTTATTTTAATATGTTTATTTAATGCTCGGAAAACTCATTGTATATTTAGACTACTACTTATAAAACAAAGTCGGGTTTTCAACATCTGTTTTCGGCATATAAATTGTTATTCCAAACCAGATTTTACGCACTTTACTGTACAAAATACCGTTAGGACCACCGTGGTTACTCATTAAAATCCAGAGGGCGAGAATGCGAGAACGCGAAAGTACGATGACGACAGTGCGACAATACGATGGCGACAATGCGTTCGTACGATTGCGAAAACGCGCTAGTACGATGACGACAATGCGACAGTGCGACAATACAATGGCGGCAGTGCGATAGTACGGGGGCGACAATGCGATAGTCATATCGTACTGTCGCCGTGGTATCATCGCAATGTCGCCATCGTTGTATCGCATTGTTGCCATCGTATTGTCGCACTGTCGCCATCGCATTTTCGAATTGCCGCCATCATACTATCGCGTTATCGCATTGGCACCATCGTACTATCGCACTGTCGGCTATCGCCATCGTATTGTCGCACTGTCGTCATCGTATTTTCGCACTGTCGTCATCGTATTATCGCACTATCGAACTGTAGTACTGTCGCCATCGTACTATCTCACTGTCGCCATCGTATTGTCGCACTGTCGTCATCGCACTGTCTGATTGTCGTCATCGTATTATCGCGTTCTCGCATTGTCGACATCGTACTATCGCATTGTCGCCATCGTATTGTCACCCTGTCATCATCGTATTGTCACATTGTCGCCATCGTACTATCGCTTTCTCGCGTTCTCGCCCTCTGGATTTTAATGTGTAACCACGATGGCACTAACGGTATTCCGTAATACTGCTAAAGCACAGTATGATTAGGTCACTCCCAATGCTCAAATCTCTATGTCTATTTTAGTAACAACACATGTCTATGGAAGGATATTAAGGTAAAAGTTACATCATTCGTGGTGAATATTTACATTATGACTGATGCTTATTCTAATTTGCTTTATGACAATTCCAACATGCTTGTTGTCTATTCGTTTATACTTGATGATTGCTGCAACATTACATCATTCATGAATAATATTTACATTATGCGTGATGTTTATTCTAACATGCTTCATGACAGTTCCAACATGCTTGTTCTCTATCGGTTATACTTGATGATTGTTTCAACATGCTTGGTGACTATCCAATGTTTGTGTGTTCATTATTCCTGAAACCAGTCATAATCGGTTTTGCCACTAAGCGTCATTAACAACGGCAGTTAGCAACAGGCAGTAAGCAGAATGCAAGTTACTAAATTATGACATCAGGTGGCGCGCGTTTATTTTCCGTATGTTGAATAAATTACTTTTCGGGAAAAAAAAGCGAAAACATCCGAATCATTTTGACTAGTAAACTGAATAAGCTGAATTAGTTCCCTTCGTTATATAATCTCCATTAAACTAAATACGTTCATTATTGCCATGAAGACCAGTAAGTTTACACAATGAATTGACTGCCGTGAATGTTTTTGATATTTGTAAGATGCAATTGGCACTCAAGAAATTATGCATGTATTTTATTCAGAACATAACGGGGCTGATGTGTTGGAATTGTGGCCCTTCCCTAGTCCAAATAATTACAGTAGACGTAATCTACCGATGTGCATTGCATATCGACCTCATATTTATAAAGTAGCCCAAACCCCTATTGCCACAGACCCGGCGTGAAACTTTCAGATTTCTTTAGTCTGTTTACCATGCTATAATTACAATTTCTATAAACACATATTTATCATTTTATGACTATATAATGTCTGTGGTATACAGAGAAACCTGAAAGTTACAAGTACTCGTGTCTAGTACTGTACAACTATTGTACTCCTCGTTGAGAAAACAACTACTTCATCTACATGTATTAAAATATCATAAAACATAATTTTCAATCAAGTTGGAAAAAATCAATAAATAAATGTCATATAAACAGGTTTGTCATGAACGTTGACGTCGCTCTTGGTTACCAGAAAAATTCCCACGCACGGATTTCAACCGTCATTGTTTACAATCAATTAAGTGCATAAGTACTTGAATTTGTATAGTGTTTTTTAAAAGTGTCCAGCTACATGTGGTTAGCGTGTGGCTATAATACTAGTTAGTGAAAACATATTTTGGAATGATAAGTAATCATATTATAACGAAAAATCAACTTTTCTTAAAAAAAAAAGTTAAATATATATTCAACAAGGTATCCAACTCGAAATCATCCGAAAACGGGATGCATCGTTTTAAACAGCCATTACTTCATCAATTTTGCAGCGATTTTCACGATCTTGGTCTTATTCAACGCAGAAATAAATTTCCTTTCTGGAAATGTATATGTCTTGCAATATTTTTACAAATACTGGGTCAACTTTTAAGAAAAAACACGATACACAACTCGCGTGACCCAGCTGTGATCGATCAGACAGTATTCATGACTGAAATCTTCACGGGGAAATGGGCATTTTCCCTACAAAGTTCACGAACCTCGATACCATAATTCAATAAAACGTATGAAAAAAAACATTCTTACCGTGCTTGCCGTAGAATTATGCATCAAAACTAACTGTCCAGCGCATTTTCAAACCTTTGTTTACATACATTTCAACCAACTGACATTTTAAACACAAGAGTGATTTCATTGCTCCAATGCGGAGTTGTGTCTTTACAACTGGAGATTTCATTCATAAATACGGTCTGATCGATCACAACTGGGTCAAGCGAATTATGTATAGCTTTATTTCTTAAAATTTGACCCAGCATGTGTAGAAATATAACAATATATATACATTTCCTAAAAGGAAATTCATTTCTGCGTTGAATAAGACCGGGTCATGAAAATCGCTGCAAAATTAATTTAGTAATGGCTGCTCAAAACGATGCACCCCGTTTTCGGATGATTTCGAGTTGGATACCTTGTTATTTATAAAACGGTAGTGATTTTTTTTATAGAAAATTTGATTTTTCGTTTTAATATGATTATTTATCATTCAAAAAGATGTTTTCACTAATTATTATCATAGCCACACGCTAACCACCTGTGTGTCCAGCACGTGTGCCGGGAGAACAGGGCTTAATGTATTTTTTGTTAAGCTCTATAATATTTATATCCAATCTGTATGAAAAAATGTCGGTGAACATTATTCCGGTGTTAATTTTTGAAAATATTGAGGCATTCGTTAATTATGGATCTAAAACGGAACATTAATCCGCAAAAAAAACACCGGGCATATTGCATATTAGATCGGACACATGAAATTATTTCGAAAGAAAGCAATAAGAGTTTCAATTCTACATGAGTAAGTCTCGCTGTGCACGATTACGCTCTTACTGCTCGTATATATTTGACTCTTGGCAAATACCTAGTGTTTTATTTTGCTTAATCTAAATTGTGTCATGCATCTATATGTACTTAAAGCAGCATGACCAACAGCTCTTTCATATGTGAAAGAGATTGACACGAAATACCTACCCATCTATAATAAAGTTTATATGTGCACTTCAATATTATAGTTTTAAAGCATTTTATGTGGTGCAATATAAAAGTACTCTAGTAAATTTGAAATTATGTAATCGATTTCCTCTCAACATACATGCAAAGTTCCAGATAACTTTTTCAGCAAAATCTTGGTTTACACTCTATAATAATCCAGCCTTAAAGTCTATTATTAATTCTTTTTTTTTCAGGTAAATATAATTTTTGGCACATCCGCATTTAGGTTTATAGTCTAAGAAGAGCTCATGACAATTGCCGGGTTACAGCAGACTTTTTGCGATAAAATGACCAGATAATGGGAAACGTTCGGCTTTTCGACTGTTGTAAAGATGGTCTGTTATTCATAATAACGTTAAAGTGCTGTTGATTTCATAATTGTAATGAGGGCCTAGACGAGTGGGAACTCATTGATAAAATGTTTACATTATATGCATTGATATTGAGTTTTACGCATGATCACACATTTTGAATTCTTATTTTATTTTTCCAATGTGTAACCGTACGCACAGAATTTAAGTCTACTTTTTTACTAAATTTAATTCAATTTTTTACGACTTTAAGCGTCTTATCTGGAGCTCTGCATACATGCATTAGTAGCATATATTGAAATATATCCATAGACTTTCTTTGGTTATTGAAGGTAAATTACTGTACAAAAATTATGGTTAGTCATTAACCAAAAAAAAGTTAAGTCTACAAACACGCGGTTAATTTCGGTTCAGTAGCAAATATCTTACAAAGGTGCGCAACTTCTCCTATAACATAAAATTTCCGTTATACGCCGTAAATTTACCAGAATGTCGCTGGTAAACTCCTCCAGCAACATCCTATTTTCGCACTTAAAGTTATGATCACATTAATATTCTACTCTAAATGGCCTGCATATCATAATAAGCACAGCCTTGCACGCACATCCGTTGTGCCACCTCAACCATAAGCTCCTCCATACGTCTCTCTATCTCCTTTAGGATATCATTATACTCATCAACCACTCTGTTCTCACTGCTGCATTTTGTGCATCTGTTCCACAACTCCAGGTACAGAATTTCCAGCTCCATCCTTATCTTGCTGAACCACAACATTGGCTCTGGGGACGCGACGACGGCCTGTCGTATCTTTGGTTATCTCATAATTGCCATGGGACCTTCCGCCATCATGTCCTTGATATCTGCAACCCATTTACTTTGCTGATTATCCCGCAAACCACTGTCTGCCAATAAATCTATTTCCGGAACCATTTAATATGGCAGTTGTCGTGTGACAATAGCAGTCTTAAGTTCTCTCAGTCCATCATGAAGCGAGTGGAAAAAACTATGTGTATTAAAGCTGTTCTGTGGGTTCCACGCAGCTTGCCAAAGTATTATATTTTTTATCACGTATGATGTTACTTCTTTCTTACAAGGCCTAAGAACATCTCTTAGAATCGTTTTAAGCATAACATACACTTGCGTTTGTGTACCATTAAGGTTATTTACCAGTTCTGTCTCGCCGGTGTTAAAGCAAATCATCCACCCCATGTGCTTGAATTCACTTCCCCTAAATCCTATGGAGGGTACAAAGGCTCCTAATGATACAACTTTCTGAACTATGACTGATGACGGCCAATGACGGCGTCTGGCAGCCCATCTTTGAAGGATGCCGGGGCAATAATTTCGTAGTGCGCATACCCTGCCCGCATGAAGAACATCTTTCCATGTCACCGGTATCGACGGCCCCGCTCTCTCATGATCCACTACTCCTGAATATGTAATTGGTGTCGAACATGCGTCTACAAATAAACTACTTCTAAGTAGAATGTGTCCATATCCAAATCGCCAGATCGACATTTTATTAAAGTGATAAATTATTATGGGCATTTTTCACTGTTTAATTGAGCTCAAAAGAATTAACAGGTCAACAGAGTTAGTTAAAGTGAGGTTACTGACCAATTATCTGCAACTCATCATGCTACCAGTTGTTTATAAATATATATGTATATTAGATTCGTTATTTTTCTTGACTCACCCAGTCCTCTAAGCCGAAATGATCCGTAAAACAAAATAGTGCCTTTGTGTCGTATGAACGAATCTGCACTAAAACTAGATTTAGATTTACATCGTAAATCGCATCATTTATGTCGTCAGTTGTCAAAATGAAAGTACGGTTGATATTCAAATGCATTTTTTTCCGGGATATTGTTTTACTATGTTTATGCTGCATTAATAATATAATTATAAGTGTATATGAAGTGAAAACACCAAAAAATAAACAACGGTTGCGATAGACACAGATAAACTGTAATATGTCAATAATATCACTTAAAGGAGTAAACGACAATAGTTTGGTTGACATAAAATGTTATGGATTCATATAATCTCGCATGTTCATTTGTTCATACAATTCGAGGATTTTTATAATGTCTGATATATGACTTCGGACTTAAACGTGAAGAGAACACACGAATCTCGACGAAAATAAGGGATAGTTTTGTCTTGTTTGACATTAATACGAACATGTGAAAGGCATTTGTCACCATTTGTCCTCGTTGATCCTTAAAATGTTTAGCGAAACCAGGTCAATTCATTACTCAAAAGTCTAGAGCTTTAAGAGCAGTGATGCGACGTTGGGGTCGCGACCTCAACATAACTAAGCTGCGCTTTGGGAAAACGGGTCTTAATGCTTGCACGTAAAAACTGTCGTCCATGATTAGCATGTGTCGCCTGTGCCTGTTTAGTCTAATCATAGACGAAAGCGTTACACCGGTATTCATTTTTTTCGATTTTAACAGACCGATCTGTTCTTAGATAGTGTGGCTTACGAGAAGGCAAGGCAAGTTTATGCTACGAGTGCTGCCAGGTAACTAGCTCAGGTCACAGAGAAAGGCCGGCTGGCTGTTTCAGGATACATAAACTGTACATTCCTGTATGTATAACATACATAATCCTCGCTCTTGGTAGCGGCACAACCTCACAGTAATCTCCGACGACACTTTCCGCCTTGACTGAATTTTCGTGTAGAACATTTTTTTTTAAACAACGATCCCATTCAAGCGGTGAATGTAGTCCCTGATAAGACTGTAAGCACTTGCATTACGCCCATTTTTCCAAAAACAAGGCTCATATTACAGCTTCACTTCAATTAAACTATTTGACATTTAAGCAAAGAAATTATCGGTATGTATGTCATGTCGTGAAACTTACCAATCAATGTACAAACGTGACTTCATGCTTACTAACTTCAGTCTCGGTAAACACCAAATGTTTATTTAATGTCATCACACATTTCTGACCTATATGTGTACATACAGAATGTTTTCATGTTCGCTCACTTATATGAGGTTATTTATTTTATTTTAAATTTTTACAAAACGACTTATTTCCATGTATGTGATGGGCAAAACCGAAAATCATATTTTTATACATATGCACTGTGCGTTAGCACGCCATTTATGCGTGCTGTATTAAGTGTATATAGTGTTCATCGTCAAATTACTGGACATACTAGTAATTAATGGGTAATGTCTAGTTTATTAATACGTTTTAAACAAGTATTCATTTTTTAATTTGGATTCATGTTTTACGGTATTTAACTGTCTCTTGTGTTATGTCGTGGTATACATTAGTTGTGTCATGCAAACATGAATCTTAAGGCATATGCGGTCAGTCCAGCCTGCTTATGAGCGCAGTCTGGTCAGCAGTATCTTTGTCCGCTAATACGACCACGAAACTTTGGTCGATATTAAAGCTGTCTGTGTAGCTCCTGACCAGACCTCGCGAATGCACACACTGGACTGGAGCTACACTGACCGCCTATGACACAAGACCGATGTTGCCGTAACGCGGCTCATATCTGATTTCAAATCCGCTTCCCGTCTTCGCGAACTAGCTAAATGTTTGAAAGAATCAAGTATAAGTTTATTAAATTATCGCAATGCCTTCTGCGTTGTGGTTTCATATATAAACACAATTTTACGCTTTAAAGGGGCCTTTTCACGTTTCAGTAAATTGACAAAAAAAATATCAGATTCGCAAAGTATCATTATAGTTATGATATGTGCTAGGCAACAGCAATACTGAACATGTACCATGCTCTAAAATATCCATTATATGCTTGTTTTAACGATTTTAAAACCTGAACATTATAAAGCGTTGCAACGCGAAACGATTGAATACTTTGGAGAGTTTTGTTGTTGTCGTTATATTTTGTAATACTAAGAAATTTACTTATATATCAAATACAATGTATCGCTCATTGTATGAGCGCGGATGGCCGAGTGGTCTAAGCAATATACTTTTACTCCAAGAGTCTGTTGTTCGAGCCCGGTCGAGGGTAACTTTTTTGTGTCTTTTATTGTATTCTTGTTTTTTACTGTAGCTTTTTATATCAAATGTTTAAATTTATCAATATAAAGCATTGCAAACTTCAATACATGCCAAAATCTGTAAAACGGCCCCTTTAATGCTGGGGAAACGCAATACACGTCCATGGTATTTGAGTTTTTGACAGTATTTCGGTTAAACAATATCGTTATGTGTGCTGCTTCCTGAAAATATGTATATTTTCAATCATGGACGAAACAATATGCTTTAATGGAATTTTGCGTGTATAGAAAGTATCTTCTATCAAAAGTTTATGCGAACAGTGTCGTCCCTGATTAACATGAGCGGGGTGCATAGGCACATTTTATGTTTATTAATCAAAAGATAAAACGTGGATGAAACATGATGTTATCTCTTTATTTTGATTGTCTTCACATCGCTTGTTGACCAGAAAACGTGAATCATCAAATCAATCCACGGATAACGGCCAGACAACATCAAACAGGAACGCAAAAACGGTAATCAAATAAAACAAAATGGCGCAAAATGTTGAGTGTACACAGGGATACGGTAAAAGTGAACTGTTACAGGCCAATACGCTAGTCTATGTTCTCCAAACCATGACCTTTTATCGATAATACCGGAACGTTTTAATTCAATTGGCAATAAATTGTCCCAACTTTCGGAGTACACCCCACACGTAAACATGGCTAGTATAATTATATTTAAAATGCATGCATTTAACTGTTAAGCCTACTCAATGTGAGTTTTTTAAATCACCTGTTTTCCGTCATGCGTCACCCGTTAACGTTCCCCTCATCGACATCCTTAACAGCAGAGCAGATATATAAGAAACTTCGAACAAATAACCTTGGGTTATAAAATATGTTCTTATCGTTCATGTCCTCCGCGGAAGACGTGAGCTAAACATAAATTAAACAGAACACCTATATTTTCTTCCATGAAACTTCCGAGAATGCAGGTTTCATATTAGGTTTGTACAATCGTTAAGTGATCGTTTAAAACTTTTAATGTTGAAAAATTGAAGTGGTTATTGCATTTACGAATACGTACTGTCATGCCGAAACGAAGACATGGAACACCAACGGAGAATCTCCCTTAAACTATGAGGGTTAAGGATATGTCGTTTTCCGCTTAAAACCATTAATGAAGAATAATGCAACTTGTTAATAAATGTTTTGCGATAAAAATACGTATTGTCATGCTTATACAAAGAAACAAAGAGTTAAGAATATGCCATTTTCGGTTTTCATTTTAGCTGCATAATGACTTTCAAAAGCAAGCATTAAGTCCGATTAATATTAGTTGCAAAAACGCTATGTAATGCACTTTGTCATTATAACAAATATTGTATGTTACATTCGTTAATTGATTAGTAATTAAATAAAAACTGTACACCATATCAAACGAGTCTGTCAGTGGTCAATGCGGTTTCCAGAGTGTCAAGCGGTTGTACTTAACACAATTCAAACAAGTTAGTTAATAGCAGCGTTGAGCTTGATTATTTTAATTCTTAAAACATGTGTTGTGAAGTATCAAAGTCATGAAGTAGTTTAAATTTGTGTAACAATTAAAACGATACTTATTTTTTTCAGTACCAAAGTTCATAGCATCCATAAAACATATTCTCGCAAATACCATAACATCGAAACCAAACAAACAACATTTTGCTAGCAGAATTAAAAAATATGTTATAATAAGAAACTTCGTCGTTTATAATGTAATTGTTGTTTTAAGAATATAGATATGATATACATGAATTTAAGATTTGATTGAAAATGGTGTGCGGATAAAAACCGGATATTGTTGTTCGTGGCAGATGTGCATGCTGATGTGGAGCGGGGCCGCATATGATATAAGACCTGTTTTCGCACGAGGGGGTTCAAATAAGTTAATAAAAAGGGCATATGAAGTGAGTCATATGCCTTATGCCAACTAACTGACGCGAAAAATTTAACAAATGTGTTTCTTTAAATGGA
This sequence comes from Dreissena polymorpha, assembly GCF_020536995.1. NCBI lineage: Eukaryota > Metazoa > Mollusca > Bivalvia > Myida > Dreissenidae > Dreissena > Dreissena polymorpha. The sequence goes on from NC_068365.1 coordinate 227,870, forward strand.
TATGTTAAAATGTAGAAAAGAAATAAACAACGACCATATATGCGCTATGTTTGATTAATCACCTTTGTAGATCGATTTCTCTCCGGCATTCAGAGTCAAATAACAATAAAAGGTGCATCGTCTAACTAATGATGGTTAGTGGATGGGATTTGTGTGTCAATCTGTCATGTAGGTTATGCATATGTGTCCTGTTAGGGACTCTATAACTCAGAGTTTTGATTGCTTATCATACAATATTTTCCTAATTGTTAAATGGCAAGAGTGCTGTGCAAATGAAGGATACTTAACCGCACTGTAGGTTGCACATATCACTTATATCGCCTCATAATTACACACACATATCACTTGACTGATCAAAACTGTTGGTTGAATGTAAATAAAACAAACAAAAACACGATGCTTTATAACGGAAGTATGATAGTGAATGCTCATGCCGCTGTGACTTTCATCTTTCTAAACATGTCATACCTCCAACTGGTATCGGGAAAACAATAAATTATGATGAACAGTATCTTATGAAAAAAAAATGAATATTTCTGACTGAAAACTTTCCAAATATATTTCGATTGTTCTGTTAATTAGCGGATATTTAATAATGTATAATATCTTATTTTAGTTGCCAACTGGGCGTGACCTATCTATTATTGTATTACAGTCATATTTACTTTCTCATTAACTTTGGTAAAAAATTCGTCTAAACCGTAAGAGAAATTGTCATTTTGTATTTTCAATCCATGGATTTGAACACAGCGTGTCACATTATAATAACAAAATACAAACATTAACTAGCTTATAATACATCTCATTGGAAACTTATGTATTGTTGTTATTATCCTGCCATCTGATAACACGGAGAACAGGTATTCCATCTGACAACTCTAAGGTACTGGTATACTTGGAGAACGTACAGGCTCTACAGCGCGGAGAGAGGTCATAGAGTGATGACACTTTTTAAAACACATAACGTTAATTGTCTTATCCATTAAACGTGTACACGAGTTTTTCATAAAAAAATTGTTAAGCAGTTAGATTTATTTAAGATGTTAATGCTAGTATTTAACGAGTTATTTCAATATCACTAATGTCTTTTTAATATAAAACAAAACGCAAACAACGGTTGGTACATGTACATAAATAACATAGATAGATGCATGCAGGGTTTTACGGGACGCGATATTCGCGTCAAATACGCATAAAATGCAAGTCAGGACCCGTCATATTTGTTAATTTGCGTCCCATTTGACGCACAATCATTTTGCCGTATTGATTCTCGTAATATCAACAAGAAACTCTGAAAGACAACTGTAATGCGTAATTTTCTAGAAGGATGTACTGGTTGTCCCGCGTGTTGATTTATCGACCAATCGTGCACCTGCTGTTGGTAGTTGCAAAGTCCCGAATTGAGATTACATTGCGTAAATGTAAGCTATTTATGTCGCTATGAAAGAAAAGCTTACTGAGGTTACGATAACTTATTATCTGGCAAGCAAGATTAAACTATAAAAATAAATAAATCTTTAATTGTATAGGTGTGCGTTAAATCTCAGCTATTGTTTACGTAAATAATCGATTACTATACTTTTAACTAATTGACTTTGACAGAGCAAGCATATTTATTGGGACCCCCATTTTTATTGACAGGACCCCTGAAAATTATTAACTAGAGTCCAAGGGACCCCTACAATTTGTCATGAATGCAATACGCTGGATGCATGGATTGAAATAAACGTACATGATATACGAAATTGATGTCTTACAAAATTAATAAATAAGCAAAAACAGAACATATACGCCATTGCTATTGATACTATTTGATTTGCAATATGTGAAATTATCACAGAATGCGGTCATCTACGTTTCATTGAGCTCAATTGATATCGCTAACTTGTATAATTAATAAAGGGAGGAAATCGGTATGAATTTGAAGCAAATATACCGTATACATGAATCGTGTCATTTTATAGATAAAGAAGTTGACTTAGTTGTAATAACATATAAATTATTATACGCAACCTCGTGAGCATAGTCGCGTTTGTGGAAATGTCATGTATTTAGTTTATACAGATATTCAAACCGCTTTTTCTCCCGAACATTGCTATTTCTTCATCTGTGGAAAGGCTGTGCAGATAACTGTGTGTTGGCAGTGTTTTTATTATTATATAACCTCTGTATACACATTTAACATCACCCAGAACTTGCGCGACTATTACTCACAGAGGAAATGTTTCTGTTCCCTGACGGAAAGATGCATTCCATTAGTGTGTTTATACCAGAACGCCAATGCATGAACATAAACATGCTGCTGATGGCATGCAATACGAGGACAGGTTGATTATTATGTACATGGCAAAGGTTGTCATGCAAGTGAATTCAGGCCTCGATTGATGTGAACCATTATTAGCAATCTTTGGATGCCGAATAAAATGAGAATTCACACGTTTCACTTTTCTTGAACCTTGAGACTATAATGCATCTTATTACAAGACATGTGCTACTGTCATATGTTGTGTTGGTTTCTTTTTTTAGCCCGCTAGTATATATTATATCTCACCTCCTACAAACATGAACAAGTCCGATTGGGTTAGAGCGGTCACGTGCCCATGGTGTATTTTCCATACAGCCCGAGTAATTCCCATACACACCGAGTAGTCGGTTGAGATATAATCGTTATAGAGTTAGTTACTGATGGTGTATGGGATATACAGCCTCAATTTTTTTACACCATACTCAAGCTTCGCTCTCGTATGGTATGAAATTACTGAGGGTGTATATCCCATACGCCATCACTTACTAATAGTGTAACTAAACATATATACATGTATACTATTTATTTCACACTGTAAGCATACATTTCTTATTATTGAATAATACCGGTAGTAAGTTAACAATTGATGTACTGTGTTACTAGTAACTTAGCTCATCCTAATCATAAGCCAATCACAGTGAGAGAAAAGTGAGACCGAAAGAAATGTGGATGTTTGTATATACAGCTACCGCCGGGAAGTGCCATATACAAAATACATTACAGCAACAAAATCGCTTTAAAAATATATCATTTAATAAAGATTAACGTTATAACAAACTGCTGGTTGTTAAAATGTATAATAATGTACCGTCGAATGAATGAAATTATTTAAATACGGCAATTTAACGTTCATAATGCAATACTCATTAAATCATTAAATAGGTATTTCATTTCAATAATAAAGCTCGCGTTTTAACACAGATCTCGCTTTAAAAGTAAAAATAGTATGTGAGTCCATAAGAACAAAGAGCTAAAAGTGTGTTTGAAATATAATCTTCGACAAATACTGTTACTTGTTTCTTCTTACCAACTAACATTCACTAGGAACTACTCCTGCGTGGATCTTGATCGAACGTTAGAAAAAGATAATTGAGCATTGTTTTTGGAAAACCAGGCTTAATGAATGTGCGTATAGTGTTGTCCCATATTAGCCTATGCAGTCCGCACAGGCTAATCAGGGATGACAATGTCCGATTTTATGGTATATTTCGTCTAAAGGCAGTCTTGTTTAAGCGAAAGTTCAGTTGGTTGGAAGTTGCCGTTCAGAAAAAGGCTCCAATAATAAACATACGTGTCTAAAATATAGTATGTACGATTTTTGACAGGGCTTATATAAATGGACGACTACTAAGCTTTCAACCGTTACAAAGATTACTGATTTAGAATTTCGTAGGCTGTTAGGTAATGATATGTCGATTTTTTTAGAATGATGTGAGGCGTCAATAATGTATCTTGTTCAGATATAAGTGTAAACCTTTTTATTTTAGCTCGATTGCATAGAAAGCCTGAGGGTTATTTTAACCGCTCTCGAGTCCGTTTCCTGGCACTTGTACCAGTACTTTGTGTCTCAAAAGAACGCGCCCACTGTTGGGATCGAACCCGTGACCTCCCGGTCGCCTGACTTAGTGTATATGGTGTTCAAATATTGATTAAGTCGTAAGGCTCTGTCTTATGTTTCCTATGTTTGCAAAACATAATGTAAAATGATGACAAATATAATTGATCGCAAACAATAAAAAATAAGTGTTTTTATTGAACTAATGTCGATACTTTTTATCAAGATCGAAATTATTCAATACATACTTATCAGAGGGACGTCAATCCCACGTATGTTTTCACACTAAATTTAACCACGACTATAAAACATAAGCTTTATTAATATATATATAGGCATTCAGTTATAAATTGGGCTACATGGACAGTAAAATACCGCTAGGTCATGCAAAGAGTGCAAGGTTTCATTTAAAGTACAACTGTTAGTTCTGTGTTTGTTTGAAACATAATTCAAAACGCAATAACCACTTATTTTGCTAAAAAATATTCCGAAAACCAGATCTATGACAGCCTACATCTTTCGCTGCTCATCTAATGTATACACAAATGGTCACTTTATGAATAAAAGACTAGTACAATTTCTCTCCTGCTAATAAGTCTTCATTGGCCTAAACCTATCCCAAGTTTTATTAAACATACCAAGTCACATCGAAAATCAAAATTCGATATACTTGCAATTTAAATACTCCTTGATGTTATGTTCACGTGATGAATATAAAAAGTTCACGAGGCACGATGAAATGGAGTAAATAAACTATATCTTCAAGTGTCGTCAATATTCTAGATTTTAGCATAATATATAGACATTTTAATTTTAGTAAACATTCCATATTAGTATGATGAATATTATTAAGTAACCGTAAATGAAAGGATTATTTCGATGAATTATACTTATGGAAAATACTTCTGCTTTGACATATGCATACATATATCCATGTAGGTTACGATTAGGTAGAGCATACGGAAACAAAGAGTTAAAGCTAGGCAATTAAGACAATACATCGAACCATAAGAGAGTGAGTCTAACGTACTTTTCATATTTGATTTGATTGTGTACACCTTCGTAGCATGCAAATCACCACGTCTCTTTTAAGTTGGTGACTTTTCCACACTCAACATAGATACAGGACCAATTGAACCAATTTAAAATTAACTTTGTAACGATCGAATACTCAACAATAACGCAAACATGTACTTGCACAATCAAAATTGGGAAGTATTATCCACCGTCTGAATAACAACCAATCCATCAATAATGAAAGCTTGAGTCTTTTCAATTAAATAAGTGTTTTTACAAAAGATTTCCTTATTCTTATGAAATGAATCAGTCTTTTGTTTTCCATCGTCTGTAAAATGTTTCAATTTACCGGAGCATTTAAGAAATTCATTACGCGATGTTGATATGCTTGAAACTTGGTTGGGCAGACGCACTAGGAAAAATATAAGTGTTCATCTTCTCTTCAATACTCATCAATATATGCATATTTTGTAAAACGCATGGTTTTGTGTATTTTATTCAAAGAAGACATATACATTGTTCAATAATACAATTAGCTCTTGAACTGTTTAATACATATAATGCCTTAAAAATACATACTGTCATGCTTATACAAAGACATGTAACACCAGTTAAGGATATTCCGTTAACGGCTTTTAGTGTTTGTCTGCACGTAACACATGATTGGTATGCATGAGTATAATGCTGAATTAGACATTTTATTGATGAAAGCAGGAAGTATTGTGAATGGCCAGTGACAATAAATGGTCACGTGGATTTTCTCCTCCTATAAAGATTAAAGGAGCTTTAAAATTAAAATTAATTCTTAATAATAGATGATATTAAATAAATTTACTCACCCTAAATTAATAATTACGTCCATGAAACATAAACAAATTATAATAGCAAGTCAAGTTGAATACAAACATGTTTGAAATTAACATTATTTTAACCTCGTGCCCAAGTCAGTCATTAATGATCATACAACGAATGACGTTGCGTGATTCACCGATAATTTGTTCTAGGTGTGTTCAATTGTTGACCATTTGGATTGCTGTGTTGCTTGACTGTGCCTGCACTATTGTACAGTATATCTATAAAAGTTCAGTTTTAAATACAACACTTAGCACTTAGGATTAAGACTTTAATAAGACAAAGGCACGCTTTTTTCTGCCAGTATGCGCAACTCAAATTATATTGAAAGGGTGCATTGAATTCGAGTTATTCTTTGTTCATACAACATCATTTAAGATTGTTTTACTGAATTTCTGCGCTTTCTAAAAGTTTGATAATAAGCAATATATTTACTATACATTAGTGCATAGCACAACTTTATCAACATCTGTATACTAAATCAATGAGAGTGAAATTATAATGAATATAAATTGAAAATATTTTTAAATAAAACGACTTTATATGAAATCGATAAATTAACATGCAATACATACATATAGCATGCTTTGGAACTACGTTTACGAATAATAGTCTGACAATCACAGTTTAAAATGTTTATTTCGAGTGCCTAAAATTAAAACGACATTTTTCAAATGCCGATCCATTGTTACATATATTAACGATAAATCAGTCATATAAATTGTATGCATTTAAATACGGGCACTAATAAGCAATACATCCAGAAGCATGTAGCCTATAGAGAAAATAATACGTTATTTTAGTAAAGATATTAATAGGCATAAATGCATTATCGTATAAATCGTTGATATGCCCCTTTGAAACTAAGAATACTTTATAAGCTGACTTGTATACAAGGTATTCGTCGCGAGTTTAATATAGTTATATCATCACATCATGGGGAATAACCTTTCGTTGTATTTTTTAGAAATTAATTTCGAAATGATTACGTCATTGAGCGACCAGACTTTATTGATTTAAAAGAGCAAATTGTCTGTTGTTTTCATTGCAGGTCAAACAGTGACATGGTTTCGTTAAGTGGCGTACGGCTAATGATTTACATATAATCCGAGTTTGTTGATGTAAAACTTTTATCATATACGCAAACCTGCCAATATTCGCAAATTCATGATAATAATGACAAAATAGCAAGTACAATATGAAGAGGTGAAACATTATGAAAAAAGCAAATACAATCACTTCTTGAAATCTGGCAACAAAACAATCTTTGTATTACATGCCTCTGATTAGTTCCTTCGGCTCCATTAACTTCTTACACTTTAATGCAGTACTACATTACAATTCTGTAGAAGATGTCCATCAGATCATTAACAGCACATTCGTCTATGCGCATCCGTTGTGCCACCTCCATCACTATCTCCACCTTACGTCTCATTATCTCCTGCGTGATAGCATCGTGCTCATCGCTACACGGTTCGGTTCTGATCAATCTCTCCAGCTGCAGCATTTCAAGCTCCATCCTTATTTTGCTGAACCACAACATCGGCTCTGGGGACGCGATGACGGCCTGTCGTATCCTCTGTAATCTTAGTATAACTCTCGGACCTTCGTCCATCATGTCCGTTATATCTGCTACCCATTTACTTTGCTGCTTATCCTGCAAACCACTTGCTGCCATTAAATTTCTTTCCGGGATCATGTAGTATGACAGTTGTTGTGTGACAATAGCAGTCTTAAGGTCTCTTAGTCCGTCATGAAGCCAGTATAAAAAACTGCGTTTATAAAAGTTATGCTGTGGGTTATTCTCAGCTTGCCAAAGTACTATATTTTTTATCACGTAAGATGTAACTTCTTTCTTACAAGGCTTAAGAACATCTTTGAGAATCATTTTAAGCATAACATAAACTTGCGTTTGTGTGCTATTAAGATTGTTTACAAGTTCAGTCTCACCAGTGTTAAAGCACATCCTCCATTCCATGTGCTTGTAATCACTTCCCTTAAACCCGACTGGGGTTAGGTAGGCTCCTAATGATACGACTTTCTGAACAATAACTGGTGACGGCCAATGACGGGTTCTGGCAGCCCATCTTTGGAGGATGATGGGGCAGTGACAGCGTAGTGCGGGTACTCTGTCTACATGCAATACACCCTCAACCCATGTCCCCGGTATCGACGGCCCCGCTCTCTCGTGAGCCACTGCTTCTGATCGTGTAAATACTGCCGAAAACTCGTCTAGGAATAAACTACTACTAAGTAGAACGGCTCCATATCCATTATCACACAGGGAATTATGAATTTGTTTAAAACGTGTATGCGCTGGTCTCTCTTGTAACAGTCTGCAGTGTCCTGGATATACGCGTGTATCCATCCTAAACACGTCTATGTCGTCAGGTATGGTGTGAAGGTTGATACCAGCTTCCACACAGAGGACACCAATCACCACGTGCAACATGTCCCAGTCGCTTTCCAAATAGCAGGTCAGTCCCTCTGCCTTGCTTCCTGCTGTAATTAGAATGCCATGACTTGATCGTGTATCTACCAGCCTATCCAACTCCCTGTATTTCTCAACCCGCCATCTTCTCATCTCCTCGCCGTATCCCAGCCGGGTCATTATAGTACATATTTCCATGGACATATTTTCGACATGATTCTTAAAATACAAAAGCACAATATAAATGTTAGTTCACGATGAGTATTTAATTATATTTTCACTATAAACTATTAAATGCACGTTCCATACAATGGTAAAAATGTAGTTTCAGATAATGTTTATGTTTCAGTTATTCATACAAAGTGCGAAGAGCTTTCTAATTTTTAAATAACATAAGAAATGAAACGAGTTAAAATAAAAGCATACATCATTTGTATCTGCATACATGTTGCGTATTTTATTAGGTTTTATAAGAAGTGTTGAAGTATTTATTGTAGTTTGGATATTTGAAATATATTAATTACATTTTGTATACGTTAACATTATTTTATATATAATAATTGATTAAATAAATTATCATGGGTCGAATGTTTTCAATTATGTTTAGCTTTTTCACCGAGTCATATTGTTTCCTAAATTATAACAAATGAATAGTACGTTATTTTCTCATTATCACCATGTAAAGTTACATTTTTATTTCATTCAGTAATGTCATTGAATCTCGTACATTTATATACTTTTTGTTAAAGATGGATGGAGTATAAACATAAACGTAGTTCAGAGCAACAGACGGGTAAGATCGAATTAAACTCGAGTTATAAAACCCTAATTTGTAAAGCGTCAGGCACCGTGCGTTAGAAACGTAATTCCGAATGATGCCGATCACTTAGTCTTACCAGATTAATCTTGTTTAATAGGTTATACGTGACACATCTTAAACGAAAATGTACATGCATTCATATTGAAGTGACGTTAAATACAGTTCCGTGCGTTCCTACTACTAACGCCAATATGACTATACGATTTACACGAAATTCAGTAATAACTTATTATTAACTCATTTGAAAATTGTGCTCAGTTATAAAAACAGTTTTAGTATAGTTTATTAAAATTCTAAATCATACCTATTGTGTTATGTTCCTGAAACAGGATTAAGGAAACCATAACATGCATTAAATTCCGTAATGAATCCACACCTGAACCCTAACGGTTGTGCTTGCACAATTAATCCAGTGAGACAATTATTTAATAACTTCAATGTGGTATAAAGCATGTGGTTTGTTGTTTTCTATCAAGTTAGAGTCTCGTTTGAGAACTGCAAAACTGTAATCAAGTAAACACATATTCCCTGCGTATCTAATCGCATGTGATTACTCTACATAGCGCTGTGTCTTGCATCGCTTTCAATTCATCCCTTACCCATGAGAGACGACTGTGCAGGCTGCTGTGGCTGTGAACGCTTTCAGTCCCGGACTTACCTGAGAGTGTCGACTGTACAGTATAGGTTGCTGTGTATGGGAACGCTTTCAGTCTTACTTAATGACATACCTGAGAGTGACGGCTGTACAGACTGCTTTGTCTTGGAATACGTCTCTATTTATCAAAATCAACATATATTTGCTGCGTATGCATTTTTTTTCAGACCGCTCTACAAATTATACATGCGTCAAACACGTATTTTAGAATCCCGTATGATAAGCAAAATGGCACGCGTTTATTCGGTACATTGATTTTAAGGGAGACTTGAAGAAAAGAGGAACAGAACGGATATCAATAAGTTAAATGACCAACATATGTTTACATACTTGAATGAAATAGGCATGCATGCTGTCTAAGACGTTTTTATATCGGGTTGTGGTCAGGATATGTTTGCTATGAGGTGCACAAAATGAGTTTCCGCATTAATTTTCTTATTTAATGCATACAAAGCGATTTGCGCTGATAAAACAGCTAGCGTTGCACTTTATATTTGAGCAATATTGTTCCCATTTAACACTATACACTACTAGATTATTCCAGGGTCACATCAAGTTAAAATTGTCAATTTGCTATCAGTGCCTTTTTAGTATTAAGGTCACAATATACTAATTCCAAACCATTTGTTATTTAATTCAATATATCCAACTGTAATCAAAAATAAAGTCAACAGTTTGAACGTAGGATTCCCATATTATAACATGTTGTTGACGAGCATTCTATTAAGCTTAATGCATCTAAAACATACGAAGATAGATCATGAGAAGGAGAAGAAAGAATTTCATACGTTTCCAAGTTGGCTGTTTGTTCATGTTTTTACCAGAAGTTTTAAACTGATGTAACCCGCATTCGCGCACGTTTCCCTCTGTAGTTTCCAGTCTTAAAACATAACATTCATTTCTTAGTGAACATCAATGCTTCCTCTTTGCACATGTCTACATTAAAAAGCATACGAGTGGAGTTAATTGAACACATGTCTTCCAGTTTATCAATGTGTGTATACTTGCACATCTCAATTATTTAGAATAATGTTACTTACATTCTCTGAGTTACCCGTACCTAACGGCTTAACATGCCTCTGTGTCTAGGAACGCTTTCAGTCACTTACTAACTACTACTAAGTATTTTGCGTCCATTTAGAGAGTCGTGTCTAGGAACGCGTTTGTCCTTGACTTACCCGAATCTGACGGCTGGACAGGCTGTTGTGCCTAGGAGCGCGTTAAGTCCTTGACATTCTCGTATGCGACGGATGCACTGGCTGCTGTGTTTACGAGCGCTTTAAGTCCCTGACTAACCGAGAAGGCTGCAGGGGCTGTATTGTCTAGGAGCGCTTTCATTCCTTTACTTACCGGAACGTGACGGTTGAACCAGCTTATGTGTGTAAGAGAGATTTTAGTCCGATACTTACCTAAACATGAAGGTTGCACAGGCTACTGTTTCTAGGAGAGGTTTCAGTCAATTACTTACCCGTCTGTGAAGGCTGCACACGTTGCTGTGTCTGGGTGATCTTTTGGTCCCTGACTTACCCGTATTTGAAGGCTGCACAGGCTGCGCTGTCGTGGAGTGCTTTCAGTCCCTGACTTACCCGTTCGTGAATGTTTAACAGGCCGCTAAAAGTGCTTTCAGTCCCTGACATATCCGTAGGTTAAGGCTGCCACAAGCTTCTGTGTCGAGGAGTGTTTTAAGTCCCTGATGTACCCGAACGTGAAGGTTGCACATGCTGCTAGAAGCGCTTTAAGTCCCTGGTTATCCGTATGTGAAGGTTGCACAGACTACTGTGTCTAGGAGCGCTTTCAAACTCTGACTTACCCGTACGTGAAGGCTGCACAGACTACTGTGTCTAGGAGCGCTTTCAGTCCCTGACGTACCCGTACGTGAAGGCTGCACAGACTACTGTGTCTAGGAGCGCTTTCAGTCCCTGACTTACCCGTATGTGTAGGCTGAAGAGACTACTGTGTCTAGGAGCGCTTTCAGTCCCTGACTTACCCGTATGTGAATGCTCCACAGACTACTGTGTCTAGGAGCGCTTTCAGTCCCTGACTTACCTGTATGTGAAGGCTGCACAGACTACTGTGTCTAGGAGCGCTTTCAGTCTCTGCCTTACCCGTATGTGAAGGCTGCACAGACTACTGTGTCTAGGAGCGCTTTCAGTCCCTGACCTACCCGTATGTGAAGGCTGCACAGACTACTGTGTCTAGGAGCGCTTTCAGTCCCTGACTTACCCGTATGTGAAGGCTGCACAGACTACTGTGTCTAGGAGCGCTTTTAATCCATGACTTACCTGTATGTGAAGACTGCACAGACTACTGTGTCTAGGAACGCTTTCAGTCCATGACTTACCCGTATGTGAAGGCTGCACAGACTACTGTGTTTAGGAGCGCTTTCAGTACCTGACTTACCCGTATGTGAAGGCTGCACAGACTACTGTGTCTAGAGCGCTTTCAGCGTATGTGAAGGTTGCACAGGCTACTGTGTCTAGGAGCGCTTTCAGTCCCTGACTTACCCGTATAAGAAGGCTGCACAGACTACTGTGTCTAGGAGCGCTTTCAGTTCCTGACATATCCGTATGTGAAGGTTGCACAGGCTACTGTGTATTGGAGCGCTTTCAGTCCCTGACTTACCCGTATGTTAAGGCTGCACAGACTTCTGTGTCTAGGAGCGCTTTTAGTCCATGACGTTACCCGTATGTGAAGGTTGCACAGGCTATTGTGTCTAGGAGTGCTTTTAGTCCCTGACTTACCCGTATGTGAAGGTTGCACAGGCTACTTTGTCTAGGAGTGCTTTTAGTCCCTGACTTACCCGTACGTGAAGGTTGCACCAACTACTGTGTCTAGGAGCACTTTAAGTCCATTACTTATCCGTAGGCGAGGGTTGAACAGGCTGCTAGGAGCGCTTTCAGTCCCTGACTTACCCGTACGTGAAGGCTGCACAGAATATTGTGTCTAGGAGCACTTTAAGTCCATTACTTATCCGTAGGTGAGGGTTGAACAGGCTTCTAGGAGCGCTTTCAGTCCCTGACTTACCCGTACGTGAAGGCTGCACAGACTACTGTGTCTAGGAGCTCTTTCAGTCCCTGACTTACTCGTATGTGAAGGCTGCATAGACTACTGTGTCTAGGAGCGCTTTCATTTCCTGACTTACCCGTATGTGAAGGTTGCACAGACTACTGTGTCTTGGAGCGCTTTCAGTCCCTGACTTACTCGTATGTGAAGGCTGCATAGACTACTGTGTCTAGGAGCGCTTTCAGTCCCTGACTTACCCGTATGTGAAGGTTGCACAGACTACTGTGTCTAGGAGCGCTTTCAGTCTCTGACTTACCCGTATGTGAAGGTTGCACAGACTACTGTGTCTGGGAGCGCTTCAGTCTCTGACTTACCCGTACGTGAAGGCTGCACAGACTACTGTGTCTAGGAGCGCTTTCAGTCCCTGACTTACCCGTCTGTGAAGGTTGCACAGGCTACTGTGTCTAGGAGCGCTTTCAGTCTCTTACATACCCGTACGTGAAGGCTGCAAAGACTACTGTGTCTAGGAGCGCTTACAGTCCCTGACTTACGTTACCCGTATTTGAAGGTTGCACAGGCAATTGTGTCTAGGAGCGCTTTCAGTCTCTGACATACCCGTACGTGAAGGCTGCACAGACTACTGTGTCTAGGAGCGCTTTCAGTCCCTGACTTACCCGTATGTGAAGGCTGCACAGACTACTGTGTCTAGGAGCGCTTTCAGTCTCTGACTTACCCGTATGTGAAGGCTGCACAGACTACTGTGTCTAGGAGCGCTTTCAGTCCCTAACTTACCCGTACATGAAGGTTGCACAGGCTACTGTGTCTAGGAGCGCTTTCAGTCCCTGACTTACCCGTACGTGAAGGTTGCACAGGCTGCTAGGAGTGCTTTTAGTCCTCGACTTATCCGTACGTGAAGGTTGCACAGGCTACTGTGTATAGGAGTGCGTTCAGTACCTGACTTATGCGTACGTGAAGGTTGCACAGGCTGCTAGGAATGCTCTCAGTCCCTGACGTACCCGTATGTGAAGGTTTTTCGGGCTTCTTAGAGCACTTTCAGTCCCTGGCGTAGCCATACGTGAAGGTTGCACAGGCTACTGTGTCTAGGAGTGATTCAGTTTATGAATAACCCTTACGTGACGGTTGCACTGGCTGATAGAGCTCTTTCAGTCCTTGACTTAGCCATACGTGAAGGTTGCACAGGCTACTGTGTCTAGGAGCGCTTTCAGTCCCTGGCTTAGCCATATGTGAAGGTTGCACAGGCTACTGTGTCTAGGAGTGCTTTCAGTTCATGAATTACCCGTACGTGAAGGTTGCACTGGCTGATGGAGCGCTTCAGTCACTGACTTACCCGTACGTGAATATTGCACCGACTACTGTGTCTAGGAGTGCTTGGAGTCCCTGACTTACCTGTATGTGAAGGTTGCACAGGCGGCCAAGAGCGCTTATAGTTCTTGACTTATCCGAACGTGAAGGTTGCACAGGCTACTGTGTATAAGAGTGCGTTCAGTTCCCTACTTACCCGTATGTGAAGGCTGCACAGACTACTGTGTCTATGAGCGATTTCAGTCCATGACTTACCCGTATGTGAAGGCTGCACAGACTACTGTGTCTAGGAGCGTTTTCAGTCCCTGACTTACCTGTATGTGAAGGCTGCACAGACTACTGTGTCTAGGAGCGCATTCAGTCCCTGACTTACCCGTATGTGAAGGTTGCACAGGCTACTGTGTCTAGGAGCGCTTTCAGTCTCTTATTTACCTGTATAAGAAGGCTGCACAGACTACTGTGTCTAGGAGCGCTTTCAGTCCCTGACTTACCCGTATGTGAAGGTTGCACAGGCTACTGTGTCTAGGAGCGCTTTCAGTCCCTGACTTACCCTTATGTGAAGACTACACAGACTTCTGTGTGTAGGAGCGCTTTCAGTCCATGACTTACCCGTATGTGAAGGTTGCACAGGCTACTGTGTGTAGGAGTGCTTTTAGTCCCTGACTTACCCGTATGTGAAGGCTGCACAGACTACTGTGTCTAGGAGCGCTTTCAGTCCATGACTTACCCGTGTGTGAAGGTTGCACAGGCTACTTTGTCTAGGAGTGCTTTCAGTCCCTGACTTACCCGTACATGAAGGCTGCACAGACTATTGTGTCTAGGAGCACTTTAAGTCCATTACTTATCCGTAGGTGAGGGTTGAACAGGCTGCTAGGAGCGCTTTCAGTCCCTGACTTACCCGTACGTGAAGGCTGCACAGACTACTGTGTCTAGGAGCTCTTTCAGTCCCTGACTTACCCGTATGTGAAGGCTGCACAGACTACTGTGTCTAGGAGCGCTTTCAGTCTCTGACTTACCCGTACGTGAAGGTTGCACAGACTACTGTGTCTGGGAGCGCTTCAGTCTCTGACTTACCCGTACGCGAAGGTTGCACCGACTACTGTGTCTAGGAGCGCTTTCAGTCCCTGACTTACCCGAATATGAAGGTTGCACAGGCTACTGTGTCTAGGAGCGCTTTCAGTTTCTGACATACCCGTTCGTGAAGGCTGCACAGACTACTGTGTCTAGGAGCGCTTTCAGTCCCTGACTTACCCGTATGTGAAGGTTGCACAGGCTAGTGTGTCTAGGAGCGCTTTCAGTCTCTGACATACCGTACGTGAAGGCTGCACAGACTGCTGTGTCTAGGAGCGCTTTCAGTCCCTGACTTACCCGTACGTGAAGGTTGCACAGGCTACTGTGTATAAGAGTGCGTTCAGTTCCTGACTTACCCGTATGTGAAGGTTGTTCGGGCTGCTAAACGCGCTTTCAGTCTCTGGCTTACCTATATGTGAAGGTTGCCCAGGTAACTGTTTCTATGAGTGGTTTCAGTTCCTGACTTACCCGTACGTGAAGGTTGCACTTGCTGGAAGAAGCGCTTCAGTCACTGACTTACCCGTACGTGAAGTTTGCACAGGCTACTGTGTCTAGGAGTGCTTTCAGTCCCTGACTTACCCGTATGTGAAGGATGCACAGGCTACTGTGTCTATTAGTGTTTTCAGTCACTGACTTACCCGTATGTGGAGGATGCACTGGCTGCTAAGAGCGCTTTCAGTCCCTGACTTACCCGTACGTGAAGGTTTCACAGGCTACTGTGTCTATGAGTGTTTTCAGTCCCTGACTTACCCATACGTGAAGGTTGCACTGGCTGCTAGGAGCAGGGTTGGCACGAAAAACCCGCCCCCGGGAAAACCCGTTGGGAAAACCCGGTTTTTCCCGCCCCGGGCAATACTCTGAAAATGGGCAATACTGGGCAATACTATTTTTCTTCATTAAACATGCAGTTGTTTTTTATCATCCTTATATCTCTGCTAGCCTCTATTATAAAGAAAAAAGAGTTAGCAAATGCTGTTGGCAATAATATTGAAATAGAAGTACTATATTGTCACTGTATGATATATAAAATTTGACTGCAGACTTCAAAGTGACTGTTGTTTTATTAATTACAATATCATTAAACTTTAAAGTCAGAATTGATAATGAGGGATCATTGAAGAAATACTTTTTTTTGTTGAAACACAATTAACAGGAATCTGTCACTTACTATAGCAATCAAAGCATGTTTTCACAGTTTATGGGAGGGCCCTAATTGAGACTAGTCTGTGTATCTTTTATGGCCCATAATAAACAGTTAGAGGGCCTTTGTCTGGCCCTAATGTTTCCCAAATAGGTCCAATGTTTATCTAAGTGGCCCAGTGTTACTGTTAGTTTTACAAACTGTGTGTCATAAATGACGACACAAAACTGTGTCAATGATTTAAAACACTATATTGGGGCATGAGTCTTAATGCAACATATTATCAACTTAATTATTTGAATGATAACAAAAATATATATTACATGTATAATCCCTCATGTCTCTACCCATTTCCCTTTTCCTGCATAAATACCATTCTGTTACATATCATATCATATTTTTAGAAAAGTAATGTAAGTGAGTTAATTAAATGTAAATCAGATAAAACACAGATACCAAGTTATACCCAGTATTGTCCATAAGAACATTAAATTGAATTTCATTTATGTAAAAATAAGAAAGTATTATTATGATTCCAAACTTTCCACATGATGTAGTTGGTTAAAATGTAACAAATAGTTTCTAATTATTAATAATTAATGAATATGTTTTTAAAGAGACCAATAATTATATAAGTTATATAATTGTGTAATATCTTTATTACCCAGTAAAGCCCATCCAAACCATCCAAAACAAACACAAAATGAATTGCAATTTTTTTTTTGCAGAAAAAAAGTAATGATTAATATGCATACACATGAAGTAGAAGTTAACAGTGTA
The DNA here is from genome assembly GCF_020536995.1 of Dreissena polymorpha. Lineage (NCBI taxonomy): Eukaryota > Metazoa > Mollusca > Bivalvia > Myida > Dreissenidae > Dreissena > Dreissena polymorpha. Next base: position 244,823 of record NC_068365.1, read on the forward strand.
AATAATAGAATAGAATTGCTAAAATTAATAGCTATTTTCTGTTATGTACTAATTTAAAATCATTAATATTATCATTATGCAAGTTGTGCTGTTGTATAATTGTGTAATTTCTTCCATACCAAAGTAATGCCCATCCAAACAGACAAAGAAAAAGAATTTCCATTTTCATGAAAATTAGAAGGTATTATGAATATGTTTTCACATGAATTAGAAGTTGACATTGTAACTAATAGTTAACAAATGTTAATAGATATGTTCTTTTAATATGTATAAAATCATTATTAGTGTACAAGTTATACAATATTGCAATATCTTTATTACCCAGTATTGCCCACAATTGCCCAGTAAAACCCAGTAAAATCCGGTTTTTCCCAGTATTACCCGCCCCGGCCGGTCAATACTATAAAACCCGCGTTTTATGCCAACCCTTGCTAGGAGCGCTTCAGTCACTGACTAACCCGTGCGTGACGGTTGCAGAGGCTACTGTGTCTAGGAGTGCTATCAGTCCCTGACCTACCCGTACGTGAAGGTTGCACTTGCTGCTAGGAGCGCTTTCAGTCACTGACTTACCTGTATGTAAAGTTTGCACTGGCTGCTAAAGCAGTGTTTTTTTTCACTTATAGGGGAAAGGTGGCGGGGCCCGTCCAAAGGGGAAAAAATGCGTCGTTTTTAGGAAAAGGGGAAAATTAAAAATTCACTTGTTTATATGTTATGATATTTATTATATTAATACACATGTTTGTATGAATATAATATTCACAGCTGAATGTCTTTGTCCTTTTCTTAAAATTAAAATATATATCAATGATTTTTTCAACATTTAAGTTTCAGACAGTTTAGCCTTCATGCACTGTCTCAGTTTTCTTAGCCATTTTGAGTTTAATTGGGATCTTTCAAATCGATAAAATGGCAAATTTGAGCATTTTTATCAATAAAATGGACCAAAGTGGAATGATTTTATCAACAAATATTGACACAATATAGATACATCAGGCCTTTTCTTTGCCATTTTTGGGAGAAAAATGCAAATAATGTGAAAAGTCCACTGATTTTGGAAAAACTATTTAATACAACTCTTTATAATTATTCAAAATAATATAAATTATAGCTATATATGTGTTTAGTTGTTTATTTAAGAAATAATTCGTGTACGTTATAGTTTGTTGTCGAATAACCCACGGCCGGAAGTTTAGATGCGTAGGGATTAAATCACGAGTGCGAAGCACGAGTGATTTGAAACCACGCATCTAAACTTCCGGCCGTGGGTTATTCGACCACAAACTATAACGTACACGAATTATTTCGATTCTAACACGATTTTTACTAAAGATTTATAGAATGTATCTTATTTTTCTTGCATACTATTTTATGTGAAGCTCCGCCCATAAAAATAGCTTTCGGCTGTTCTGTCGATCAGATCTCCGCCCTCAATAACAGCCAAACTGGATGGAAAAAACCCATTTCATTTCTCACGTTTGGTTAACTAAGAACAACAACTTGCGTAAACTAATATGTTTTCATTGTACTCTTTAAATTAACGCAAGAGTGTTGAATCTACAAGACAACAACTCCGATTCGAACTTCAGCCATTTCAGTATCGAAGCAGCAGACGAACACCGTGGGAAATTGGGTCAAGTTTACGCATTTCTGTTCATAGCGTAGTATTTTGTCACGTGACTTTCATTCATAAAATACCGGATTATTACGCTGGTGGAAAATGTATCGGCATATTTTGTTTAGCTACAGCGCGTGCTTTCAGTGTATAAGCTCCGCCCATAAGTTATTGCAGAATAACCCACGCTTGATTTCCTTCTTTGTCTATAGAAAACAAGTCACGTGCCGTGTTAGAATAAATAAATTTGAGATATATTTATCATGATTATGGGACAGTTCTTTCTAAAAAAAAAAAAAAAAAAAAAATGTTTTTTTTTTTTTAACTTCTGGAGGGGATTTTTTTTCTGAAAAAAGTATTAATGATTTAGATGCATATTATTACATTTTGGTGAAATAAAAAGAAATGTATAAATTTAAGATTGTGTTTTGTTTATTCTAAATATATATTTTTTATTTATCATTATTTTTATTTTATTTTCAAAGTTTTTTCTGTCTGTATATTCTTGAAAAAATTATTTATGATTTAGATGCTTATTATTACATTATGGTGAAAAAAAATGTATATGAATTAAGATTGTGTTTTGTTTATTCTAAATATTTATTTTATTTTTATTTCTCAAGTTTTTTCTGTCTGTATATTCTTGAAAAAAAGTATTTATGATTTAGATGCATATTGTTACAGTCATTTTGGTGAAATAAAAATTAATGTTTTAAATGATGGCTGCTCAATTAAATAATTTGAGCAACCATTAATCTCATCAGTGTCATCTTACATGACAAATCCAATTAGTGGTTCATAAGTTGATTACACCTTTCTAATCTAATCAATATCTTGGTGGGTGTAATGTCCAGGCTTAGAGGGTGTAAAGACCAGGAGTGTAATGTCCAGGGTGTGTAATGACTGGACACCGTACAGGTTGTTGTATCATTGGGCGGTTTCAGCCCCTGTCTAACCTGAGAGTGACGACTGTACAGGCTGCTGTGTCCTGGAACGCTTTCAGTCTGTGATGTGGCTCGATCCATGCCTCCTTCTGCCATTTTCAGTCGGCTGTGTGTGCATAATTGTAATCAAACATTTTATAATTTTTTATTACAATGAAAAGACAAGAGAGGTGACATGATAGCCCGAATACTCAATTTCGTAAGAGATAAAATATAGCCCTAACCCAACATATTAACATCGGCCTTATGCCATTGTGGTTATGTGTGAAAGGATCCAAATGTTCGCGAAATAGTCGATAGAGCCGTATTAGTGCGATCAATTCCTACACAATACAAAACGATTTCGCAATAAATACATGGAATCCCCAGTAGGTTTTGTATTTTTGAATTTTAGGAGTGTTCAAACCTGATTATCGATACAAGAAATGCAAAATATTCATGTTTCATGATTGTCATTTAAAAATATAGATTTTCGAACTGAAAAATAGTTATTCAAATTAATACAAAACACAGTTAAAAAACAATGAAACGTTAGAGTCGTAATTAATACATGTACTTTTGAAAGTGTGTCTGCACTTTCGATTTCATATTCGTTCAATACTTAAACACACATTCTTGAAAGAGTTAATATTATCGATATTAACATTTTACAATATTGTGTCAGAGAAACGAAACTAAATTTTAATATATTTAAGTAACCATTTTAAAGTAGGCGAATGTTAACTCATTACAAATGAACCTACCATTCGTGTATTCACTCCATGAATGCGAGCAGTAGTAATGACTAATACAATCTATTAATTGCATTTGCGTCACACTAATAAATAATGTATTGACCGGCATGAAATAATCAACCTCGACTATCTCCGGAATGTTCTTCAGACCGAGAGTTTTATGGATATTTAACTTGTCAAATACAATATTTTCATTGAAATACATTTTCGTAGATCCATTCAATATTGCATTTTCGTTTGATCTTAAATTCTTGGATTTTTATAATGTTAAAATAAAACTACAATCGTGATACATCGGCTATCTCCGGACTCCTCCGTAAGATAGGCAGATTTAAGGAATAAATCGTCTGCTGATTAACAAGGGAGAGTCCACTTGCACGGGTGATAACAACGCAATAGTATAAGATTACGCGTGCATATATTCACCGTTCTCAATTTATAAAACGTTGAACATGAGTTAAACAATAACTACAGGGCCACTATAGACAACAACAAACATGCTCCACAATCGCTTAAACCGACTATAAAAAATGTAATATCACAAGAATGATCTTTTAAAAAGGTAATCGGCGTAAATGATGACTTTGAAATAAAGTTTGAAATTTACGTTTCTAAATAATTAAATTGAAAACAAAAGTAAAACAATCGTTTTTTTTTCTTCACTTGTAAGTCGCATATTTACCGCATAAAATGTGTGTTATAATAGTCAAACCAGACATTAGTATAAGTAGATTAAATATACTATGGGAGTGAACACTATAATGTGTCCTCACATGGCTTATTATGAGATTATTTTTTCATCATCGAAATATATCGTTTGTTAATATTTGATTAACATGCAGTTTTCTTATAACCGCGTCATGCGAAAATGTGTCTTATGGTCTTTCGACCGGCGTAACTCATGTTGTAATGTGGTTTGCCGGCGAATTTACTACAATGTTGGTTAATACCAATACATTTATTATTAAAAATATGTTGTGGTTCATTCTTTGACTCAAAGCAAGCGACGGGTACGCTCACGTAGTGAGTTACGAAAGTAAACAGCACACTTTACATTCAACCTGCATTCACACATAGAAAGAACGGGTCAACTAGGTGCTACGTTTCCTTTTCTTACTTCAGTTAGAGTTCAATTCTTTACATACTTCCAATCAAAAGGCCCCGGCTTCTGGATATCTAAAGTTTCACTGGTTGGTTATAAGTAGAAGTTTACAAAGGCTTCATAGAAGTTTTTGCGAATAATACGTCCCGCGGAAGTGTATATTTTTGCATAATAAAAGTCATAGTAGTCATAGTCGCATGGTATTTGTGTTTTACGAGTTTTTTCGTCACGTGGTACATTTTCGCGGGTGTTTTTGCGTTTTTTTTGTCACGTGATCATAAGATGTTCTCGAAAAATAATAGTTCATCGAAACGATAACATGAAATTATTTAGTTTGTACAATCGATTTTTTTTTCAAGATGATAGTTTTATCATAATGATTGATGATTTATAATTTACTAAGTTTATTGAGTTCAAAATAACAAAAATAGTTGTTTATTGGCTGCTCAATGATACATTGTTTACTCCCCGCGCTTGATCGCGCACCGACTGTCAAAACATTCGGTTTAGTTGAGCAGAACAGTCGGTATCTCACGCAATAAGATTACGCGTGTTTATATTCACCGTTCTCAATTTATAAAACGTTGAACATGAGTTAAACAATAACTACAGGGCCACTATAGACAACAACAAAACAATCGTGTTTTTCTTCTCTGTAAGTCGCATATTTACCGCATGAAATGTGTGTTATAATTGTCAAACCAGACATAAGTATAAGTAGATAAAAATTATACTTTGGGAGTGAACACTATAATGTGTCCTCACATGGCTTATTATGAGATTATT